>NW_006913589.1:0-67534 GCF_000464535.1 Endocarpon pusillum Z07020
CCCCCGGCACCCTGACGCAGAATACGGAGTAGTCTGGTACTGTATAAGGCAAACCACAGTTCATAAATATCTTTGCCCCCACTTCAGCCTCATGTTCGTGTTAGTGAGACTTAATCTCTCGGAATTCCAAACTCATCGATCACTTGCTAAATGAGCTGATGCGTTTAATCATTGCAGATCATCGTGTTAAGTAAGTAAATCAATCTTTAAGAGCTGATAGTAGGATTTGTTAACCGGGATAGACAAGAAGCGCATAATTTCCCAATCTTGTTAAACAGCCGCTCGAAACGAAATATGTTGGGCTTTGAAACAGAGGGAGCAGTCGTCTCTTTACGCTTTGTATTTTTTTTGGTATTGGCGCTGTGGCTATCCCCTCCGTACCCGAACAGGGGTGTATAATTGGCACATTGGGTACGGAGGGGATAGCTATCAGTGATGTGGCTACTCGATCTACCATTCGCGGTTTTGATCTATTTCCCTTGTATGGACTGCCAGGTATTGTTTTGCTATTCTTTGGCAGTCAAACAACCTGGCAAGTAGAAGCACAAGTGCTCGGAAAATTGGACGACAAGGAAGCTCTTGAGTTCAAGAAATCTGTACAAGATGAATGCACCATGATATCTGTTGCAGTTCGTGCCTTTCATCTTTCCAAACTCTGATAGTTATGAGCTGACAGACGCAAGGCTGCCATCGTGGCACAAATTGCCGTTACGGCTTTGTCACTAAGTGACCTCAGTCGGTCACATTGGGTCGCTCCAGGCTTTCTAGTGTTCAGCCTTACAGCCGCCCTCATGGCCGTTTACTATGCGACCACTCAGCAGCGAAGAATGGGACGACTCTTGACCGTTAGGCAAGTTCGACTGTGGATTCGTGGGGGCATAGATCCCTCTGCCGCTGCTCACAAATCACCGAGACGACTTGATAACTGTCTTTCCCGCTTTATGGCATCTACTTCTTACCCTTTGCCTTATTTACGTTATTCTGGAGTGACATTATTGGAGACTATATTATTCGAATCAAGAAAGAGGTTCCGATATCTGGACCCTGATGAACTGACTTCTAACAACATTCCAATGCAGCCGACGGACTCCTCACGCGTTCCATAATCAAGCAATGCTTTACACCCGCTGTGGCATCTGTTATCACCTTATCTGCGCCGCAGATGCTACTCACGACATCGTTAGTTGCTCTTATCATTGCACTTGGGATTTATCTTGGCTTCACCTGGACCAGAGGCCTCGACACAGATGCGGGCCTTCATGATAGTCGAAATGTCTTTATCATGTACGCGGTAGGCCTCACGGTGTGCATTCTCGTCTACTCGATATCGGGACTCATCCAGGACGGAGACACACGCACCGAATATGATATCCTAGAAGATCATCTGCATGACTACGTACTGCCAAACCCAGCCATTGTCCAGAACTGGGGTGTAAAGGCCGAGGTATTCAGTGGGAAGGTATTCTTCAGGCCTGCAACTCCAACACCACGAGCAGCCGCGGAAGCATCAGCTCCAACCGATACAGGGGCCCCACCGCCTGCACCGTCATCACCTCCAGTTTAAGTGGCAAATCATAGGTGTAAATACTACCTTCCATTCATGTCTCGACATAAGCTTTGAGTTCGGAAATGTGTCCACAAGTTAGGCCAGTCTCAAGACGGAATGTACACGCTTCGCTCCCACGCATGTTAACGCTATGTCAATGTCTTAATTACAACCAATGAAAAAGTGTGTCGAGCACGTCGATTGGGGGCAGCATGCATGGGTGGGGTGGTCATTGCTCTCCAGGCAAGGGATGTAGGGATGTTAGCATATCCAGGCCCGAGGCCCAGGGAAAGAATGGTGTCGCCCTTGGCACTCCGCACCCTCTCATATCTTACTACTTTCTTTCTATGCGAGTAACATACAAAGTAAGTCCTTGAATTTGAAGGACCAAGCAGTAGATCCTCCTCTCCTCTGAAGCAACTGCCTCGACCTCTCTCGTATACTACGAATGCATTTATCAGTTGACTGCAGTGGATAGTAACTTGCGTTGCATGTAGATCATGATGCGGTGGGGAAATGCCCGGAGCGACTCCAATTCTTTCCCCGGGCCGCGGCCTGGAGCGCCGAATGCCGCAGTTGAGCCTCCGAACAGACATTCTGAACGCTTCAGGGATGGAATCCCGGGCACCAACATCTGCAGGGTTCGGAGGTCCAAGCTTGAAATCGAGGTCTGGCAAACAATCACATAGTGGCATGTCGCCGTCTCTGTCTCTCTGCCCGGCCAGAAACACAGCGCAACCGCTCAAGAGGGTGCATCTAAGATGGGTGACAATACGCAAGGACCTGTCTACAGGTCCAGCACAACCGCTCCGGTGAACATAGCAGTCATCAAGTAAGTCAGCCCAGACTCAGCTCGACTCAACTCCACCCTCCACCCTCCCGCAGACAACAAATTAACGCGCCCCACATATGTCCTTGTCCTTGTCCTTGTTCATGAAATTCTGTGTAAACAATCGCGTTGAACTTGGCGCATTGTGCCAAGACCAAATCTACATCATGTGTACTGTATGTAACTGTAAGCAGCTCGTTACAGTATATACATACATACATTACATACTAATGCAGTCCTCCCAACCACGTAACCTCATCCAGGCACCAGACAATTGATTCGGACATCTCTCCCACGATTCATTCCAAACTCTACTCAGTCAGCTTACCGTCAGTCCTGCATCAGACACATGATATAACTCAATCTTCTCTCTCAAAATGTCCTTCGACCGGCTCCCATCTCTCGAGGCGCAACCGACCACCACTCGCCGTCAGGATGACCCCCAGTACCGAGATGACCCAGAATTCTCCCACCTGACTGAGACACTATCCACACGTCTATTCGAGCTCACATCCAACATCTCGCGCCTGTCACAACAGATATCGCTGCTGGGCACCAAACGAGACACCGAACGAGTGCGGGAAAGAGTGCACGACCTGCTAGAAGAGACGAAAGAAGGATTCAAAGAAGTCGGCGAGGGTGTCAAAAAGATACAAGGCTGGGAGGACTTGAATGTCAGTAACCATATCCACACAACCACTCACAGACACTCGAATATTGACACATCTCCAGGCCTCGCAGTCCAATGGCTTTCATGCCGTCTGTCTCGATTCCTGGCCGCCGATCGCCTATCTCAACGACGTCAGTCGCGCGGCGGTGCGGATCGTGGAGGCCATCAATCAGCAGAGTACGGATGCCGGTGCGGGCTTGGTGGCCGCGTACACGTTTGATGCCGGGCCCAACGCTGTGGTGTACTACCTGGAGAGAGATACGGAGAGGGTGGCCGGTGTCTTCAGGGCGCTTCTGGGCGAGCGGGTGGAGGGCTGGGAGGGCAGTTATGGGGAAGCCATCAAGAAGCCTGCGGAGATGGAGCTGGGCACGCTGGATGAGAAGGCGGTCGAGACGCTGAAGGCGGGCGTGAGCAGAGTCATTTGTACGGGGGTGGGCGGAGGCCCGGAGAAGGTGGACAGACATCTTGTCGATGAGAGGGGGGAGCCGGTTTTGGAATGATCACAGACAGAGGTTTCTACAGCCCGGATCTGAAGCATAGAAGTCACCAGCAATCTTGCTCGCCTGGCTATGAAAGGTTAGACGTGAGGAAGGCATTCAGATCCTTCGCAAGCCATCGACTCGAGCTACCTCACCATCTCCATCTCCCTATTTCTTCCCATACTCTTCGGCACCGTGTTCTGGAAGAGTTTCTTCCGCGCCGGATCCTGTGGCTCCAGCCTCTTCTGCGGCCGTCTTTCAGCATTTTGCTTTGCCTTGTCCTTGTCTTTTTTGGCAGCCCTGTCTTTTCCCTTTTCAGCTCCGCCATCCTTTTTGTGATCATTTCTCCTCCCATCGTCACCCTTCTGCTGCGCCTCCGCCTCCGCCTCCAGCTCCCGCTCCCGCTCCCGCTGCCTCGCCTTCTCCATCTCCGCCACCTGTCTGTTCTGCTCCTTTCTCCTCTCTTCCCGTTCTGGCAAAAGCCTCCCCTTGGCACACGCATTCTGCGCAGCTCTGTGCTCCACAGCACTCAAACCCTGATCCGTCAAATACAGCTGAAAGGCCGACAACAGCTCCGCCAAGCCAGTCTTCAACCTCGCCAGCACAATCTCCACCTCCTCGATATCCTCATCCGGCCCAGCCTCCTCTTTCACATGATCCTGCACGAACGACTCGATGGCGTTGACGGTGGCGGTGAATGTGCGGACTGTGGTAGGCACACCGGAGATGACTTTTCCATATGTATCTTCGGAGAGGCTGGCTACGAGCATGCGGGTGGTGGCTTCGATGGCGTCGATGATCACAGCGGCGTTGGAGTGGGGGCAGCCAAGGATGGTCGTGTTCACTTTTCGCGCGAAGGTTGTGAGGAAGAACCAGCCGATAGGGCTGTTCTGGAGTAGAGACGAGAACCATCTGAAAAGAGCCCGCAAGTTTAAGTTTTCGGGAGGGATGCCGGCTGGGGTCACATATTTGAGGAGTCCTTTCCACTTTGAAATGGGTGGTTCGTAAGGGTTTTTGGACTGGCCGATCCGCTTGGCGCCCCAATCGATGTAGGATTCAATCTCCTCAGTCCTGGTTTGAGGCGGGGGAGAACTGGCGAAGATGGGCCTCTCCTTGATGGGTGGTGCTATACATGGTAGCGAGTCTATCTCCATGGTATCCGGATTGGGTGCTTCATCTTTCGGTCTGGGCTTAGTGGTGGCAGCCTCTATGCGAGAATTGATCCCCTGAACAACATTGAGAGCTGCACTGAGCATCTGTGTCCACGCCGGCCCGCCTTCCCGACCAATGTCCGCGAAAATAACTTTTCGCCTCTCCGGGTTCTTCTGAGCTAGAAGCACCAATTCCCAGAATGCAAATGTCTTCACCAAATTTCTTGTCGCTTTTAGGCCAGTGATCAACGTTCCGTTGGGGTCCTTGCTACCAGTACTCAATGGCTGGTCTTTCTTTAGTGGTTCTTGAGCTAAAAATGTCGAAAAGAAGAACGATGTTGTCTCCCAGGTGAGCATCAACAAGAACCCTACGCCAAACGATCGAAGCATGAACTTTGGCTTGCTTGGTGGATAACCGGTTGGTCTGGCGTCGGATCTTGGAAGGCTATAGATAAGCTTCGCAAATCTGAGGTGCCACGACCAAAAGGTCTGTCTAAGGAACAAGGCGTAGATGAAGGGGCCGAACAGAGCAACCAGAACGCAGACTGCTGCGCATCGTTGTGTAATTCTTGGTATAGCGTTCTGAACCCGCATACTGATCGGCGGAAGCTTGTGAGTGCGGCTGTCTGGTTCCGGGGTCTTTGCCGGGGCGGAGACTGGGATATGCACTGAGGAGTAGTCGCTGTATACGTGGATTGCCGTTTGACAAAGAGCCAGCATGAGAAAGACGCTTCTCAGATAGATGGGTCGCTCGTTGAGTCTGTCAGGTGTGCTCATATCTCCCTTCATGATCCAACCCAGGTTCTCCGATTTTCGAGACGACCAGATGTAAACCTCGCTGAACCACCATGCCGAGAACACATACCAGAAGAGTATCTGGATAGTGCTGAGGCTGAAGAGCGACCTGCGAAAGGTATTAAAAGGTGATGTGGTGGTTCGCCGACCGAGTTGCAAGGTAGCAACACGAAGAATAAAGACCGCTAAGCAGGATACGAAAATGAGGACAGCTCTGACTCCGGTCAGGCTGATTGGGAACCATGACCAGAAATCTGCCGCGATCAGGGTTTTGCCGGTTTATTTTGTTTTTCGGGCTGACTCTACTCACATGAACTTTTGCTACCTAACCAGAAAGCATCATCCCAGCACACCAGCAGCGCCAGCGCTGAAGCATGCACAAAACGTCTATGAAAGGCGGAGGTGAGGAATCGTCGGTATGGCCGGATTCGAGGGGTTGGCGAAGACGTCGACATATCTGCAGATTGCTTATGCGAGTAGAGGAATAGAGATACATGGAAAGAGAATCATCGACCAGGCTACATCAGCAAATCATCGGGGTCCCTATACTCGCCGGTGGCAGACAGGCGAATATGTCCTTGTCCTTGTCCTTGTTCATGAAATTCTGTGTAAACAATCGCGTTGAACTTGGCGCATTGTGCCAAGACCAAATCTACATCATGTGTACTGTATGTAACTGTAAGCAGCTCGTTACAGTATATACATACATACATTACATACTAATGCAGTCCTCCCAACCACGTAACCTCATCCAGGCACCAGACAATTGATTCGGACATCTCTCCCACGATTCATTCCAAACTCTACTCAGTCAGCTTACCGTCAGTCCTGCATCAGACACATGATATAACTCAATCTTCTCTCTCAAAATGTCCTTCGACCGGCTCCCATCTCTCGAGGCGCAACCGACCACCACTCGCCGTCAGGATGACCCCCAGTACCGAGATGACCCAGAATTCTCCCACCTGACTGAGACACTATCCACACGTCTATTCGAGCTCACATCCAACATCTCGCGCCTGTCACAACAGATATCGCTGCTGGGCACCAAACGAGACACCGAACGAGTGCGGGAAAGAGTGCACGACCTGCTAGAAGAGACGAAAGAAGGATTCAAAGAAGTCGGCGAGGGTGTCAAAAAGATACAAGGCTGGGAGGACTTGAATGTCAGTAACCATATCCACACAACCACTCACAGACACTCGAATATTGACACATCTCCAGGCCTCGCAGAAATACACGGTGCAAAAGCTGTCCCGCGAATTCGGCGCCGCCGGCCAAGAATTCCAAGTGATCCAACGCCGCGCACTAGAAAAAGACCGCGCCTCCAAGGCCGCCCTGGAAGAAACCACCTCCCCGTCCGCCGAAGGCCGCCCATCCTCCCAGCAGGACCAGCAACAACAGCTGCAGACCCAGTCACCGCGCCTGGCCCCGCAAGGAGAAGTCGACTTCCAGGAATCCCTCATCATCGAGCGGGAATCCGAGATCCGCAATATCGAGCAGGGCGTCTCCGAGCTCAACGAGCTCTTCCGTGACGTCGCGACCATAGTGCGGGAACAGGGCGACGTCATCGACGCGATTGATTTGAATGTGGAGAATGTGAGGAATGACACGCGCGGGGCGGATACGGAGTTGACGCAGGCGAGTCGGTATCAGAAGAGGGCGAGGAACAAGGCATGCTGTTTGCTGGTCATCATGGCGATCGTGCTGGTGGTTATCGTGTTGGCCGTCGTTCTAGGCTGATATGGGAGGAGGATCTATGGGGGAAGGGAGAAAGGAGGTTGACTAGAGGCGGATGATAATGGTTTTTCTTATTTGTATATTTTGATCGAGCTGCATGTGATATGGCGGTGTAACATATACATGCCCTGTCGGGCAAACAAGGCATGGATTGGTAACCTAGACGGCCGGGCAGGGAACAGTGTACACTTATGGAGCGGCCTAGTTATCGCAGCCTCCTCCAAGGCTCGAAGTACTATAGTACTAATTTGTGCCATGGCTCACTCGAACATACTCCAGCTAGCTTTGGACTGACCGGGAGGCCTGCCGACCCGGTGCTCATCCACATATGTAGTGTCCTAAGAACCTTCTCCGCCGCTACTACTTAAGTACTGCTTCCCATCTGTGCGTTCAGGACGTGTGCGGATGCGCCGGATGCTCACCACATTTGACAGGCTGCGAGGAGAGTGCTATGAAGAGTGAAGCTTAGCTTGATGTTCATCGTTCAGCGAGTGAACTAGTATGTACAGCGGAGTTAGACATTCGAGCTCTCAATCCAATTCCATGTCGATATCGGCGAACCGCTTAAGAGGTCTCAAGACTTCCTTCAAGCCAACTCCCTTTGTACAAAGGCCAATTGGGCAAGGGCAGTGCTGTGCGACAGACACTAAGACGCCTTCCAAGTCAGTTGGTCATACACTGCCTTGGGCAGCGTAGCTATATCAAGGATGGATCTTTGGTAGGAGGTCTCTCAACCCGAAGACTGCTCCGATTGCATCCGTCGTGTTGGCAGGAAAAGACGGTAACGAGACGACGCGCCAAGTAGCTTCATATAAAACTCTGTTCTCATCACTGCTATTGCAGTATCTCAGCTGGGGCATAAGCTCACGACCCAAAACCCTTTCGGCTACCCAGTGACCCTAGCACAATACTCAGGCGTCGCGCTTTCACTCTGATAGAACCTCAAAGTCGCCACCTGAGCCACACCGGGTGGATGCCCAAAATAGCACGGCTCATTTCCCAGCTCACAGATATTGCCGTTGCTCGGGTAGAATAGTACCAGCCTGGCACTGATTATAGCCCCAGTTTCTTGTTGTATGCCACGCAATGCTCGATCCAGGCATCAAAGCCAGGGGCGGTGGTAGAATTCAGCGGCCGAACACAGCTGAGAGCGGTGTCACAGCCGCGCTCCCAGATTGGGAGGTCTGAGCTGTTGTACTCAACATTATTAGCGTCTGGACAGGCTGTGGGGAAGGGTGCGGTAGTGGGTTCGTAGATGGTAGATGTGTCTGTGTATGTTATTGTTTGTTTGCCTGGTTTACCTGTCGCGAATGTGAGGGTGGTGTAGGATGTGCTGTAGGTCTTCGGTTCGCAGGGTCGGTAAATGGGATGAAAGAGGTCTGAGCGATGAATTCGGGACAAAAGAACGAGGCTTCGTCAGAGGCACGAAGAAGTGCTTGATAGACATAATCTCATTTGCAAATCTTGGGCTGAGCCAAGGTGACAGAGATGAAGAGCAAGCAGGACAAAGGGAATTTGGACATAACCTTGAAAAGAATAGATAATTGGGAGCGGACAGCCTGCTTTCAAGACGGGAACAGCGTGCAATAGCTGAAGGTGACGAGCATCATATCATACAGTATCTTGATTTCTGTTTCATTCTCACCACAACTTCTCATTTAATTGTCCGCCGTTTCATGCCATGTCCCTACCATGAGCATAAATAATAAAATCTTGTTTTGAAAAATAAAATCAGAAATAAAAAAAATACAATTAAAAGTATGTCATACTTTTGAATAATCCAAAAATGACTTGTTTTAATGCTGTAAATCAGAAATTTAGTGATGTGACCTTATCACAAAATGCGGGAACTGTGAGGAATGGTGGCCCCTAGCTCTCGCCCTGGAGCTCTGTAGTGTGCATTGAATGAAGTTCCTGTGCTGGGCGATCGGAATATGGCTTAAGGGCGGGCTTATGGTTGGCGTACGTATTCAGAAGCATATTAGCATCTGGCGTCCCGTGTGCTGGGGAATTGCGAATCCGTCTTCGCCTTCGACCAAGCCAAAAAGCCAAACCAGCCACCAATACAATTCCGGCAAGAGCACCAATCACTACTCCCGCAATTGCGCCTCCGCTTAGCCCTGAGTCACTGCCGCTTTCTGATGCCTGGGTGCCCTCAGAGGATGAGGTTGCCGAGGCGTTGGCAGTCAGTATAGAGGAAGAGCTCGGAGAAGACGTGCTCGTTGTTGAGCCCGTGCTTAAGGACGCGCTCGAGGAGAATGCAGCTCTGAGCTGGGCCGGTGGAGGAGCGTTGAAGGTTTGTGAAGTAGGCGTTCCGCAGGTCACTGCATTGTTCTCATCCGTGCCGCAGCATTGCCAGAGATTGCTGGTGTATGAGTATACGACGTCTGGGAGGCTCTGGTCCGCTGTGTCCAAATTAGCGTCGAGCACTTCCAGTGTCTTTTCGCATGAAACATACTGCATAACGGGCTGCAAGCTCCGTTGTCTCGGTAGGTCTGGTCGGTGCAGCCGCTTATATAATAGCCGCTTCTGTAGGTTATTTAGCTATCATTCTACCATGGTCGTCCATTAATGCTCAACCAACCCATTGGGTGGAATGTCCGCCTCCGTAAAGCAGATGTTGTTGCCCAAACATGTGGAGCCTCGCGCACAGCATTTCAATGCCCCGCCCGAGTCGGGATTTCCTGGGCATGGCACATCGATTGCAGAGTTATCAGAAATTCTATTCCTGCTCAAGCGATAGCATTCCATGATCAGCGCACGTGTGTGTAGTTATGATATATCAAAAGGTATGGAATGACCACAAAGTAGAGATATGAAGAGCTCGGGATCAGAGGGAAGAGCCTGAAATGCAGATATGCCCTGGCCCCCGTTCTAAGACCGTGTCGCGCGCCTGATGACAAACTGGGCTGTGTAACAGCCCCTATTGAGGAACACTAGCCTTGGAGAGAGCCAAGAAGTTTTAGTTAGATTGAGAATTACTAATACCTAGGCAAGGGGCCATGAAGTTGCTACAACTTGATTAGCTAAGTCACTGATTCAGCAATCTACGTAGTATATCTATAGACAGCCCTAGCTTAGTCATACAGAGTCTAAAGACTGAGGCAACCATAAAGTACTGTTAGCTCCACGCTAGTAAAACCCTACAAAACGGCCTCCTTACCAACGCCCCTGTCGCTCTAGCACAGCACCATAACCTCACCGTCGCTATTTTACACGTCGCTCTTGATTCTACGCCTTCTACTGAATTCGAGAGAATTCGTGCAGATTCTTTGGATATCTGCCCAAATCTATATTTTCTATGATATCTACTTGTTTAATTGGACTCAATCGAACGAAATTGGCAAATTCTGCTTATTTTACTTATTCATAGACTCTGGTAATAGCTCTAACAGACTCTCTACTCCTCCTCCTCCTCCTCCTCCTCCTCCTCGAGTATCAGCCTATTTTCTTTCCGGTGAAGAGGGGCCGAGTCAAATATCGGATCGAAACAGACATGGAGTACCTGATCCGTCATGTAGCTCCAGATCCACCACCATAGCCGCAAGACAAGGCTGCAGAAGATTTATACCAAGATCAAGCCAATCCGATCGAGGCCTGTCCTTTTCTCGCTTGACCTTGAACCCTTACACATTAGCCGCTAGGCGCACAAATGGGTTCGTCTGCTGCTGACTCTCTTCAGCTTTATGTAGGAAGTACATCGTGTTGCGCACTTTCAGGACACTGAAGATCAGGAACGAAGAGGTCGAATGACACACTGTTATGTGGGACGGCGACGAAGCTCAGTGATCGTACAATGACGCTCCTTATATCATTCATAGCAAGAGACTGTAGATTACCCTTGATACGGCACATCTAATGAAGCCAGACCTGGAGAAAATGGAGACCTGGAGAGAAATGTCAGAGCTCATTCCCGACTCCGAAATTTAGCCGATTCCGAGGATCGATCCCAAACCTCAACTTCGACTCAACACCAATTCTATCAACCAAATTAGCAAACCTAAGCCAGCCTACTATCCAGATTCCTAGCAAGCTTCAACGCCACTATCTTTAGACCGTCATTGTAGAGACGACGACCACGACGATGATAGATTTGGACCTACATGGGGTTGTTGCCCTGATCGACAACATGTTGGAGTCTACAATGCATGCCCACACCTTCTGGTGAAGGCACTTGAAAACCCGCAAGACGATTTGTTTGGAACAGAATTATCCTGCCGCAAGCGAAAAGGATATCTGATGCTGACTATCCATACCGTTTGTCTAGACAACTACTGCCTCCCTCCACGACCCCTAACATGAATAGCTTGCGATTAGCCATTTGCCACTCCCAGCAACACGCCCGCCCTCCACACATAATATGATGCATAAACCCCCATCCAGATCTTCAACCCGGCCTCACAACCTGCCCCCCCAAAGTACAATGCCCCCACTTCTTCAACTCGTCCAGCACTCTCACCAACTGCTTAATATGCAGATCATACTTGTCCGTAAACTCATTCGCTTCCTCATCATAAGACAGCGAGGCATACTCGAGCAACGTCGCCCGTATCACATTCAGATACCCCTTCCTGCCATCTCGCTCTTTGTTCCTCCATATGAGCGATCTGATCTGCAAATTGAGCGGGTCGTTGGGATCGTCGTCTGGCAGGCCGGGCGTCAGCGGGTAGTAGCGGTCAGAGGCGAGGGGCCCGCCGCGGGTCAGAGTCTCGGCTGCTGAGAGGGCTTGGGTGAAGGGTTTTGCTTTGGTGGCCGGGGCTGGGTTGGTGATGCGGTTTTGAGGTCTGGAAGGGGAGGGGGAAGAGCCTTTCCCTGGTTGGGCGCTTGCTTGGACGGATCGGTGAGGGTCTCTGCTTCCTTTTGATGATACAACGGGATCCTTTGTGTTGCGAAGGAGCTGGACCGGTTTCGATGACATTGATGAGGGAAAGGAACCCTGCATGCCCTGGGGAGGCGGGATGGATTGTTTGGATAACATACTTTTTATCTTCCCTCAATGTTGGATCTTAACGTGGATGAAGAATGCTTCAATAGCCTGAAGGATATGATTCTATTAACAGAGCTCACGGTATCATGTTTGCCACATATGTAGTCAACGAAAAGACTATTGAAGCTGATGGGAAATCATTGGTGAAACGCCCCCTTCAGAGTAGACATTCCCAACTACTACGTAATTCCGGTTCCACGTTTTACCGTTGTATCAAACTCCACTCTGTCAACGATGTTGATAAGGGGTTTAGTGGTGCTGGTAAGTTGCTTGATATTGTCCCACTCCGCCCAAGACGGAAGGAATAGTATGTATGGGCAGTACAACTTGTAACTCGATGCGTCTCTACTCCAGGGCGAGTTTCAGCATCTACAGCACCAGACCAAAGGACCCCAGGCCTAAATGCAAACCCCACATTGCCCCTCTCCCCTTCCGCTTCTACTTCAATATCTACTGGGATTCATTGAAACTTAAGAATATCGTACATTTAGCTCTGTTCTCGAAGCTGTTGTCAGACTATTGTCAGAGCTTACTCGATAGCTCCGCCACTTGGCCAAAGGACGGAATGATACGGCACACTAGAATCATGGAGCACAACCACTGATGTAGACTATTCTTGACGTTCCAAACGAAAATATACAAGTAAAGAATAATCATAATGGCTTCAAATGAAAGTCCTACTGTCCGATCAATATTCTTGTCCATGAGTCTTATATCATAACATGTTTGAACCTCGCTTCGTTGTTATAGACTTTACTTCTACTAAATGGCCTATCTGAGTTAAATAGACGTTTAAGGCTTTTGTTGACGGGGCATTGTAGACGTAGTTTGCTGAAAGTTTTGGTCTAATACTGTATCGGGTAGAGCTGTGTATTTGCATGACCAGAGAGGAACTCTGGACGATCGAATCGTAATTGTGGGCTTCATACTGCGAGTTGACATCTATCTATGGCATGATAACGCATCTCCTCCTGATCCAGCCAGGGACATTGACCATCTCGAGTACACAGTACTATTATACAATGCTTGAAGCGCATATCATCTGCTTCACAAACACTATCTGAGCACCACCAATCCAAAGAAGTCCAGCCGTGTTGTACACAAAAAGGGCCTGAGAAGCCGAAAATCCGCGAACAGAGACTCAGGGTACATCATACAGGTCATTCGTGAGCCACATGTCTGTCTTTCGTCTGTGCGAGTGCGCGTTTCGTAGCATGAAAGAATCCCAAGGTGGAAATTCATGACTCATCTCCGAGAGTTGAACGTCAGGTTTGCATTCTGCGGTCGCATACCAAGCACAACATCCGCGCGGGCGAAAAGGTCACCACGAAAGAAAGAATCGCCGCATGCAGATGCTGGCGTAGCTGGTACGGTAGCTTGGGCCGCCGGGCCTAACGCAGCAGACAGCGGTGTCGCTGGCAGAGCTACCGAGCTAGGGGAGACACCTTGCATCGCCGCCTGTACGGAAGTAAGTGCTGGCGCTTGTGGGGAGGCATTGAACGGATGTTGGGGATAATGCTGTTGGAAGCCATTGGAATACACCGAGTGGCCACTGTGCGGACTATTTGTGAAGAAACCGTTGACGACGCTGTTCGTAATGAGGGGAGGGGGAGGAAGGGGTTGACTTCCAGCTTCTGCCAGATATGCCCACGGGCTCGAATCGATAAGTCGTACTGCTTCTCTGCTTGCTTTCTGCACCGGTCGGAGAATAACCACGATATCTTGGGCCAGTAGTCGTAGTGACTTCGCTTCTTTCATTTCTGCCACAAGATCAATAAAGGACTGGGTGAATGATTTTGTGAGTTGCCAGAATGAGCGATCATTTCTTCCGCTGTTGCCTGCGTCCTTGACTTTCATATTGACAAGTCTCAAATGCAATGTTTCGCTCACGTCCAGACAAGCTTTGCACCGCCAGAGAAGATTTCTCCATACTTCCCGAACCTCCTTTGGTCGCCTGTCCTCGTCCGCGATTTCTGCGCAGCGCGCGAACTGACGGCGTGCTATGGGTAGGGCCTGAAGAGCCGAGTCGTAAGCGCGAGACAAAGCAAGAAATATCTCTTCGAAGACGGTTTCCTCCTGACTATCACTTAGACCTGTCATTGGATTGACTCGCATCGGATTCTGAAAGACGGGCAAATTAAATGATTCCCCCGATCGCGGCGTGTTGGCCAAAGAGGAAGCAATCGAAGTATCTGTAAGTGTCATCGTACTCGTTGATCGAGAATTAGAGCGAGAACGTAAGCCAAGGGAATAGTCTGGTGTTGAGGTAGTAGAGTTGATGTTGTGCGCGAAGAAGCCGGTACTGCTGCATGCATTTGTCATACCAGGGGGTCCATATGGGTATAGAGGTGCTTGGGGAGTTGGCCCGATCTGTGACGGCACATAGGTTTGCTTTGGTGGATAATCTGCTACAATCCTTGGTACAGAATTCTGAAATGCAGTATCACTGCGTAACCTTGAATTCTGTCGAGTACCGGCACCTGGCCTGTTTCTTGTTGGAGTGGTAGATCTGATAACGCCGGTAGGTGGCGAAAACTCTTCCTCGATTGTCCGGAAACCCTTGACTGTGTTGTGCCGTATAGGTGTTTCTTGGAACCTGACCTCGACGTTGAGACTTTTCACAGCATTCTTGACCTCGAGCATGCTGCCATAGATGAGAAGCATGAAGGACCGAATATATCTTGCATCCGCACTTGCCACAATCTTGCTGACATTCTCGTGTAACTGTGAGATAACATGTGAATATGCCATGATGCAGCTTGCGCAGTCCCTCTGCACAGTGTTTTCAGCTCGCTCAACACCGTCCCCGTCCTCTCTTTCTACTGAAGCGGCCTGTTCAAGAGCTTCGTTCAGTCGATCGACGTGTGATGATGCATTGTAATATGTGAGCTCGAGACTTGTCCTCTTCGAGTCTCTTCCCTTGATTACACTGATCAGACCGGAGATTTGAGGATGCAGCTGGTACAAGGCATAGAGGATACCCTTAGCACCCTCGACAACGGGACTGCACCAACCTGACTCCTGACTCTGCTCTGGCAAGCTAGACAGTCTTTTGATATAAACATTCCGCTGCTTCCGTCCCTCTTTGGGGCTAACAGGGCTCGTCAAGCCGCTGCCTGGAGAGATGGCATTGCTGATTCTCGAACGGAGGACGGATCCATGACTGACGCCTCGGAGGTGGCTAACCCGATTGTTCTTTATTTCTTCCACAGGTTCTAGATCCGACTTCTCCTTCCTCATCATTCCCATTCGCTTCGAACGCGCAGCAGCTGACGCTTGCAGAACATTCTCACTGTTGCTCCTGCCCTGTTCATTTCCTTTGACCAAGGGAGAGATGCTGGGCCTGCGAACAGTGTTTCCATTCTGACCGGACGCTATTCGATAATGTGACCTGGTTGGGATGGGCGGTGGTTTAGGCTGACTCGGCGATTTTGTCATCATGTCTCCGGGAGTCACTTCAATCCCATTCATTGACGGCCGAACAGGAAATCGGCTACTCGGCACTCTCTTGAGTGGTTTTGGTGTTTCAAGCACGCTTTCATCCACATCCATTCCTGGTTCGCAATCCACTGTGGTGACGATCGGCTGGGTCTCTCGTAAATGTCGTTTAATCTCCGCGGTCACGGCTGTCTCCCTTTCGCTTTCGTTCATCTCTGACAGTGCGACTTCGGCCTCCTTCGCTTCAATTGTTTTCTTCAGCTTGAAGCGTAATGGATTCTCAGCAACTTTCAGAATCAGTAGTTTTGACATTTCGCAGATTTCTGGTGGCAATTCCTCGATCCGGTTGTACGCTACTGAAAAGACACGCAGGGAACTGAGGTTCTTCACCTCGCTAGAGATTCTCCGAATCTTGTTCCTGCTTATGTCAAGAATCTCCAGCAGCGACAACTTGTAAAGCTAGAACATATGGTTAGTAAAAGTGATGCGGTGATCGACGGACATACGTACCACCGGTGGTATGTCTCGAAACACATTTGTGCGTATGTTTAGATAGCGCAGTTGCGAGCATTCCGGGAGCCTCAACGGAACGTACCACATTTGATTGTGTGAAAGTGAGAGCCTTTCCACCTCGACCTTGATAAGATCCACCACACTCTCTGGTAACCGTGCGATTCTGGAGTGTCCCAGATCCAGTGTTAACTTTGGTCGTACTGCTTCGCTAACATCCTCACCCCCAGCCAGCGCATTTTGTGTATCTTGCTGGGCATCTGCAACCTTTGTCCGAAACAGTTCCAAGGCCTCCTCAGGACTTAGAAGGTCCGGTTTGACTGTCAGGCCATCTTCTGGGTTTGAAGTGTCGTTTGCAGGAGGATATGATGCTTTGGGGACAATATCGTTTCTTGGTCGTGTATCAGCACTAGAGGCTCGCGGCTTCTCATAATCGTCAGGTCGTAAGGAGAAAGGTATACGGGTAGCGTCGTCCGTCCGAAGGATGGTGCGAGCCATTGAATGGCCAGTGAGACCACTTTCGCTTGTCATTTGCTGTACAGTTGTAGACATCAGGTGGAGATTTAGTGAGCTGAGGCTCCTTGTGTGTGAGATGATCGGAGGCGGCCAAGTGTCGCAGTCATTGTCTGCTAACGGATCCTAACAAATATAATCGAAAATGATTTCGCAATTGCTCGTAGCTGTCCTATGTGATGTTTTCCCTGACTGAGAGATCTCTTAACCTTCTGCGCGCAACTGCTAATGCTGGACTTTCGAGTAGGTCGGCAGCGGTTGCTTCATGCAGTGTTGTAGGCAGTACAGATATTTCAGTTCCAGTCTTGGACAAGGGAGTGTGGTCGTCAACGTATCAGATGGTATTAACGGGACGATGAAGTGCTGCAGACTGAGACCAGAAGGCTGAAAGTGGAAGATCATAAGGAAGGGGCGGGTTCCCAAGTCACACTTTCTGCAGGAACAAGAGAGCACCAAGACTCTTGGCTTGGCGGGCCGCACGTATTTAGACGTCATTTCCCCTGCCAGTGGGCCAGCGTCCCCTAGTAAAAGACTAAAAGATATCAATGATAAGCCTCCAGAGTGGCCGTAAAGGTTATTGAATACACGTTCCACTCAGTCTAGTAGATCTCCTGATTTGAGAACGAGATGTTCGAAGAAAGCAGATAGAATCAGCCTTGAAGCCCAACAGTTTTCTATTTGGAGGCCCAAAGGGTTGTCGTGTGAAACAGGGTGCTCAATCATGCAAGACTCGGAGCTCCGGTGCTACAATGTCTTGAGTGGCTACGGAGTATTTCGAAGGCAATGCAAATGAGCACCTGCAACCAGTATGGGCTTGCTGCAGAGTGTCCTTGCCGCTATACAGATGTCTTCAATATATCCCTCCTAGTCGTGGGTTACCTGGCGGCAATGGAGGAATAGTTACCCCGGGGCAGCGTACCTCAACAATAGCAACACGATCAGGGGGTTAGTGCACTGACACGGAGATGATTCATGAGGGACACGAAGAACTATGCTTGTGAAAGAGACCGGTGGGTCTTCATGATCGCTATAGGTGTAAATATGTACAGCGAATATATGGACAGAGGCACTTTTATGTGTATGTGCAAACCATCATTCCGCTCCCTCAACATGTAATTCAGGTCAGTAGTACCACAACTCCTCGCTAAAAGCCACGCTAAAACCCAACATGATATGGTGAGATATCCATTAAGATGGTCGTTCCCTCCTCCCAGAGATTGCTCAATCTTCAGGCCACGGAGCAAGATCGTGTTTCAATCCTTGTCTCTCGTCAACTGGAGAAGGCGGCCAAGGCTTCAGATCTGCAGTAACACCGGACGAACCTTGCACCCTTGCTGGGGAGGGGGATCTGACAAAGTTGATTTGCTCCCTTTCCATGCTATCAGCCCCGTTGGTTGAGCTCGTCGAAGTCTCTCGCCTCGCGGGGCTGCCGTCCTCAACATGCAGAGATGTCGGGATATTTTCTGCTTTGGTTCTTCTTCTCCTCGCGATAATCCCAAGGAGACCGAATTGATTTCTCTGAGCACTAGCCAGAGAGTCGCTCTCATTGGGATGGTGCTTAGCGAGGCGTTTGTTGCGGCGGGCCGTGCGATCTTCATGCACTGGATCTACCTGCTTCTTTGCTGCCGGCACAAGGTTGAGGTAGATGGCAAAGACAGTGCCTACAGCGAACGCTGCCACAGCTACGCAGAACGAATATCTGATCCCTCGACTCCGCTCGACGGAAGCTTGAATGACTGGGAAGATGGCACCCCCAGAAATAGCCGCAGTCATAAACGCCGATCCTGTCTTCGTGTGGATGCCGAGTCCTCGAATGCCAATGCAGTAGATGACAGCAAAAATGCCAGATTCGGTGAGATAGATGAGCTGGCCGGCCGCTATCAAGGCATCGCCACTCAGGTTCATTGCCAGCACACAGCTGATAATGGCAGCTAGGTAGAGAACCAGGAGTATCCATCGTGGTTGGAGAACATAATTCAGAAAAGCCGACAGGAACCGTCCAACAGCGAACACGGTATGTCCAATGGTGACATAGTCCGAGGAAGACCGGCTTGGTGTGGCCAACGCAAAAAGACCGCCAAAATTGTTGCCCACTGCCTCCTGCGCACCAACGTAGAAGAATTGACTTGACACACCAAGAGCCAGAGTGACCCAAATCACGCGCAGAGGGCCAACTTTCGTCTGGTTGGCCACAAAATTCTTGTCGGCCTGCTCGTCCAATTCCTCATCCGAAGCCTCGGGAAGGTTCACGTAGTAGAAGGCAAGGGCCAGAGCCCACCCAAAAAGGGCAATTCCTAGGTAAGTCCATTGCACTTTGAGCAAGGAAGGTGCTGAGTTCACAGTTTTGAAAAGTACTCTTGAGGCAAGAAGAGGCGATAGTATAGTTCCGATTGCCTGGAATCCTTGAGAGAGGTTCAAACGAACCTCAGCATATTCCAAAGGACCACAGAGAGCGATGTAGGGGTTCGCCGCAATTTCTAAGCAGGAAAGACCAACGCCCACGATAAAGTTGGATATGATAAATGCTACGTAAGACCCGAGCACTGATGAGGGCCAAAACACCAATGTGCCACAACCATAAACAGCGAGTCCAGTGATCATAGAAGCCTTAAAACCATACTTCTTGATGACGAAGCGGCCTAGGGTAAGTGGACCAACAAAATAGCCACCGTAATAAGCAGCATGAAGGCCCTGGCCCTGACCAGGAGTGGTTCCTACCACACGTTGGAATTGTGAATTGAGGTCATCAAGAAGACCATAAGCAAATCCCCAGAGAAAGAATAAGATAGTCACAATTGCGACAGGTCGAACGGATTCCCGATTGGAGAGTTTAAGCATATTCTTGGTAGAGTGCATCGTGTAGAAATCAAAATTAGACCTAGCGGTGCACACCTTTGTCGCGTTGGTAGCAGTACGCGACATAAAAGCGTCGTCCTCCGGGCTAGAAAGAAAGTCCAGAAATCCTCCTTCCCCACCATAGGCTCCATTTTTCTCCTTTGGATCTGCTGCACGAAACGCGGCTGGATTCGTTAACTCGTTCCCGGGTGGCACGCTCTGTTTAGCAACGGTGGGTGGTGCATCGTCCATGCTGTCCCTCAGGCTCGTTTCGGTCGCATCCTTGATAAACCTGGGTAGAAACCGGAGGAAGAGTGGTTTCAGGCTGGGAACGCAGGCACATATCAGTCCCAGGTTGACCTCAACTGCTGACCACATAAAACTCAACGCAGCATTCCATGCAAAATCGTAGC
This sequence comes from Endocarpon pusillum Z07020, assembly GCF_000464535.1. Lineage (NCBI taxonomy): Eukaryota > Fungi > Ascomycota > Eurotiomycetes > Verrucariales > Verrucariaceae > Endocarpon > Endocarpon pusillum. The sequence continues at coordinate 19,907 of NW_006913589.1, forward strand.
CCCTTTCCTCTTGTTTTGTATTGCCCGTTTGTCCAGTTTGGGCCGAGAGTGGTGCAAAGGCTGCATCTTGCAAATATGCCAAGCGTACAACATCAACAACGGCCACAAATGCACCAGCGGAGAAAGTGGCAACCAGAATGATTTTTTGCTTCTTCGGCAGGCGCATGCTTGTTAGAAGTGGCATAGGCAGAAGCAGAATTGCAAGGTCTGTGATTATGTTGACGGGTGCTGAGCTGAGGTACAAAGTCACGATATTGATACACGATGAGTTAGCTGGCTCAGGATAGGTGAAAGCAGCTCTTGTCGGGCGGCATTGGAATATATTGAGGAAGGTTAGGGCACCACCAGCCACGTTTACAACAAAGAGTGTGAGGTAATTCAGGCGGCGGAAAAGTAGCTCGTCCTTCGAGAGCGAGAGGAAGAACACCAAGATCGAGGTCTTGGTCAACTATCCCGAACCATATCAGCTGTGGCACATCTGCGGAAGATGGGGTTTCCTTCTAACCATCAACGCGGGATTGTATAGCACACTTAAGGTATATCCAGCTTTCCTAAGATGTCCATGGTCTCCAACCCCAATATCGCCCTCGTGCAAGCCTAGGCCCGTCGCAGTGCCAGCACATATAGACGCTGAGAATCCGACTGCCATTGCCCATGCAGCCAATATAAACCAGTCGTCCAAGTACACCTTTCGTACTATCCAGATTCTTGTCACGAACCGGAACAAGACGAAGAGACTTGCGAGGACGAGCATGGTGACGGTGACAGCCAGGGTTACTGGCCCTCTTGTTTCGACCATGGCTGATAGCGTTGATAGATCCTCCGGAGGGTTTATCGCATAAGATCAATCGGCTCTCCTACACAGGACACCATCGCAGTATGCTCCAGAATATTGAGGCAAACAGCTGCAACAGCGTCAGGGTCGCCTTGGGGAGAGGTCATAGATCCACGATGTACTTCGTGATTATACAGTTGGGAAGAAATGTAAGTTAGTACGTAGATAGCAGGCCAGCCGACTAACAACCGCGGAAATGAGGAGACGGGAAAGGGCTAGAATTACCTTGAGGTGAAAGTGTGGATGCTGGATTGAGCGATGAGGCAATGCTGGAGAAAGTCCCGCTCAAACGGCCTATGGGAATCGGCCCAGCCTCAATGGCTCGAGGGTTAAATTGCTAGCTGGGGTTGCTTGGGCAGTTATCTTGGCCGACGGACACAGCATGCGGGACCCTGTGGTGTTGACTTTCCAGACCTTATCAGCCAGGTTGACTCGGCGCGATCTGCTAACAAGAGTATTCAGATCCCCGAGTCTTTCTTGTACACCTCGGTCGACTCGGATGATTACATAGTATAGCCAGAGTCCGAAGAGTGCTAGCGCGGTATCAGCGCTCAACTTAATCCAATGCCGTGAGAACTGCGACGATTCTGGTGTCTGGTAACTTGTTCTTACCTTTCTGTACCACATACGGAGTACTAGGTGGCACAGGTCAGAGAGTATGGAGTATTCCAATTCAGTGAGGCTCTATGGCGCGACGACTCTAACAAGAGCCTAACTAAACACTAGTTAGTTAGCCAACTCGACTTTACCACGTAGGCCCGAAGGCCCGCAGTTGACAATTTTTCTCTCTTTTTCCGCGGGCATCTTGTAGAACATTCTCCATCGACGTATGGAGTACCCACCGAGGGTGCTAGAACACAAACCCAATATCAGTAAAGATAAGAATCAGCTTCTGACTTCCAGCTTGTCTAATCGTCATTTTGAACTCAGAGACGCAACGCATCTTCTGATGTGCAAACTCCGAAGCAAAGATAGAATCCCTGTTTCCAGTGCAGAATGATGGCCTTACCCTCTGGCGCCTTTACTGCAGTGTACTCCGTACAGAAACATATTTAAAAGACATAGTTGGAGGAATCATGAACGGAAGAATAATGAAGGTTTCAAAGGGCTACGTTCGCTATCGGCAAGATCTGCGATCAGTGTAGCTTGGACATGTATATGGCTTGGATGCATGTGTGGTCAAACAATCCAAATACCTTCCAGAAGATGAAAAGAGGCACCAAGGTAATGTCTCGAAACGCACACGCTGATAAACTACAATATGTACCGTCCGCTTGTTTGCTTCAGTCCATGTGCAAGTGCCGCCTGATCGCTAGGTATCTCTCGTAGAAGAAGAGTTTCATCTCCACCCTGACAAAGCCTGTAAAAGCACTGATCAATGCCAAAGCGTTTGCGGGCATATACCAGTCCCTCCGACTCCGAAGCTTTTGTTTCTGCTCCTCCCAAACCGCCCTCGATGCGTACTTTGCCAGGATCAGGAATGTGCGCACAGGACCTTGACTAGTCTGTAGCCCTTCATCGAGACTTCGAGTAAGGTCATTTGTCTTGAGAATTAACAGAATTATCCTTGGCACTTTCCCGAGCAGCTGGACAAGTTGCTGCAACAAGTATTCGCCGAACCCTGCGGATATGGCTTGCTTCTCAGAGTTGTCGCGAGCGGTTGTAGAAACCCCCTGGTGCGTAAGGACGCTGTAGTCTCGGCCTGTGATAGCTGAGGCGAAGAGCGGAAATTGCGCATCTGTGATGCCAGCTACTTCGTAGGCGTATCTGCGCATGTTCGGTTCATCTGCATCGATGACTGCGAGCCAGAGCTTGGCATAATCAACGCGGAGCTTTTCTGGTATGGTGCGGTACAGGCCGTGATCATAAAGGATGATGTCGAAGTTGTAAGGCTGCCGCCGTGAAGTATTATGTCGAATAGCTATGTTACCTCCGTGTGGGTCGCAATGCAACGGGGCACCAGGAGTAAATATCATGGCGTTGAAAATGCGAGCGAGGGTGGCAGAGACCTCGTCCCTCGAGATGTGGTGTGAGTCGAGATATTCAAGGTTATCTGGGCGAGCACCTGTGATGTAGCTCATGACCAGTATCCTCTTACTGGCTGAGATTACCTCTGGGATGATAAGCGGAACTTTGGTGTTCTTCTCAAAAAATCTGCTCGCGTTCATAGCATTCTGACCTTCTAGGGCAAAGTCCAACTCCTGTGGTAACGACGACTCCATTTCATCTGAAAGCCAAGAAAGATCGTAGTCCGGAAAGAACCGTCTCACGGTTGCGAACGTCAATCGAGTCAGAGCCAGGTCCAGCGGCACCCATTCTTTTAGTGCTGGGTGTTGCACTTTTACTGCAACTTTCTGGTGCGTGTCTTTTAGCGTTGCGACGTGCACCTGAGCAAGTGATGCAGCACCAATCGGAAGATCAGTAAACGTCTCGAATTCGTCTTCTATCCTATGTCCGGTGTCCTCGACGAACAACTCTTGGATTGACTCATAAGACGACACTGGACACTTGTCCTGGAGTGGTACGAAGGTTGTGGTCCATTCTAACGGAAGTAGGTAGCCCATGCTAGAGAGGTGCTGCCCGAGCTTGATAAATATAGAGCCATTCTTCTCCAGAACCTTCAAGGTTCGTTCTGCACAGCGTTTATGACATGCCTTCAGAAGCAAAGATTCCTCGTTAGGATCGTCGCGTTGCAGCTTAAGTGTCTTACGATAGCTATGGCGACCCTGTAAGTTCACATCCGCCGAACGAGGAGGTCACGCACATACTCGTTAACACACACAGCCAGTGTAGACATTACCCTGGCTGACCGCTCCGTAGCATGGTATCCATGCTTAATCTCATCAGAGAGGAAGGCAGCCGATGCAAGTAATGTTCCTCCTCCTGCTGCAAGCTGGACAACTCTTCTTTTTCGCTTCTTTTGAAAGATCCTTCTCGGCTGCTCCGGGATGCTGAAAGCTCTTCGCTGGGCGTCAAGGATAATGGGTCGTGAACATTGTAAAGACTTCAACGCAGAGTTGCGCCACAAGACTTGTAAACGCATTCGCAGGTGGACAGGCTACCGAGTCATGGAATCGGAGACTATGTCTCTCCTAGTCCTTTCTGACAGAATTCTGCTTGTCTGGGATGACAATAGAGGCGCATGGAGATGTCTGGTGTAGTGTTTGTGATACGGAGTAGTGGTTGAAAGATTATGCATGGGGCAAAATTAAAGTAATGCATAACGCTACTACGTTACGTGAGAGCTTCATGAACAGGTACAGTTGCACCCGAAGATAGGCCGAAGATAGGCCGAAAGCATTCATGCACGAACATCAACCACTACTATTAATACCTAGGGAGGATTCTATGGTTCCATCGATTATCCGGAGGATTTCAATTGTTGTGCCTATGCAATTTTAACTGAAAAATCTATTCCTTGGTTTCATGCCCAATGAGCTCGCTGGCTCCCTCGGATCTAGCCGTCCTGGATAAATGGATACACCTTTGCCACGTCAGGGCATGCGATGAATACTGTATCCCTAACAGTCAACCGTAACTCAAAGCCCAATGGTCAACAAGATGTGCATGCACCAGTATCGCCAAGCAACGCCGGACAGAGATCCCGTACTGACCACAATGATGGCTATTGCAAGGTCGACGAAGGGTAAGCGTCCTTTGGCTCCAGCTGTTTGAACCCTTCTTCTCTCAAATGACCAATGATCTTCTTCAACCACTCATAGGTCAACATCGTTGTCATAGCAGCCGGCACCGCCCGTACAAGATTTGTCCCAATACCTGCATAGAACGCTCTCCATCCTTCCTCGTGCAGAATAACTTGAAAGGTCTTGAGCACGCCATGATACCGTGGTCTAGTTGGCATGCCGTCCGAAGATGAGAGGCCCGGAGGCCTTCCCATATCTGAGGGATGAATATCGCCTCCCCGGTACGAGATTCCTTCTGGCGAGTGTCCCGGTCTTGAAAGCCTTGTCTGCGTTTGCAACCTCGTTCGCAAGACTTCATGAGGGTATGTCGCTGTGCTCGCACATACTTTGCTTAGGAAAGTTGCAGCAGATATCCCAACCCAGTGCGAGCCACCATCATGCTCGGGATGCTCGCCAATTCCATAACCTGTGAACTTCATCTTGAAATATTCATATAAAGGGAATTGGACGGCAACATGCGTCAGGCCTAACAATGCGGGAGTCAGCCCCGAATAGAAAGCGCGTAGTCCTTCGCTGCGATACATCTTTCTTGCAGCATCTGTGGTCGATGTGTAATGCCATGGTGCTCGAAAGCCATCAGTTGCGCCCCTGTTACTTTGCGACATTAACCTCGTTTTGATTACCCATATGGGATTTGTCAACATTGTGGAACAAGCACCAGCTGTCAATGAAGAGTAGCACCGGCTTGCCCACCAACTATCTGTGACATGAATCAGCATTCGTCCTGCCCAGGAGAATAGCTCACGTACTGAATTGAGTCTCGTAGAACTCCCTCGACTTCTCGTAGACTGTGAGGTAGACGGCCCAGGTGGGTAGATACCCCAGCAACATTGGGTTAAGTCCTCTGTATAAACCCCGCAACCCTTCATGCCGCCAGATGACCTTTGCAGTTCCAATCATTCCCGAATACGCAGAGGAGGAAGGCGATATCCTTCCATTCTTCCTCTGTGCAAACCCACCCTGGGCCTGCAGTTTTGTTTTTATAACGTCAAGAGGGCATGTAACAATCCCCGATGCGATTCCGGCGCCTGCCCCGCACACCGGAGTGATATACGCCGCCGGAATTTGTGCTGAATATATCTGAAGGTGAGAGATTGGCGATAAAAGAGGAGGTTTTTGAGAAGGCATCGTATTGAAGTTTTCGGATGTCGAAGGGGGTTCGGTGGCCGAAGCATACTGGGGAATAGTAGCAGGTGGTGGTGTGGAAGTACTTGAATTAAGGGACATTACTTGGGCGAAGTACTAGAGTATTGTGCAATGTGTTTTCGGCGAAGAGCTCTCTCTACCAGGTGTTTGTCTGGCCATCTGCTTGCGCGAGATCGATATCCTTGGTGTTGTGTTTCCAATCCCTCGTCACAGTGTGCGGGGTCGAAAGACCCGGCAGCACTGATGAGGATGTTTCAACGATTGATAAGGTCCATGAAGTGGTACTGGTATTGCAAATTCTCCAGAGACTGGGTCATTGAAGGGTGCTCGCCAATTGCTGTCTCAACAGTGATCATAGTATTCATTCGAGGTGGGTTGTTTGGTAAAAGTCGGAGGTCGAAATGGAGAGCTTAATTGTATGCCAAGATAACAGGAATCTGCCTAGTACCCTAGCTGAGGTGGGGGTCTATACCTAGTTGCATATTACTACTACTAGTCTTTATATTTTACAATAATCTAATAAAGCTGCAGATTTAAACCTACTAATTAGGTCTTAAATGATCATATATCTTAACTAAGCTATTCTTCTTAATTCGTTTGCATTCATATATACTTAATTCTTGGTTTTTGAGACGAGCCTTATGTTTCTAATCCTTGGAAGATCGCCTTTGGCACCATCGAACTTTGCACAAAGTCCAATAGGAATAAGTCCCGGCGCACCCGCATCCGCTATAAAGGACTAAGTAGGCTGGGCCTGCACCTAATACGGTAGCAATATTATCAAACTTGTTGGAAGTAGACAGGGCAGAAGCGGTACTTGTGTTGCCATGGCGTGGCCAGATGTCAGGACGATGAACCGTACATTCCCCCGCACGCTTTGACGTGGGGCAAAAGACTAGATTACCGATGGAATTCCACAGGAATTCCCACGTAAGGTTCATAACCATCTCATACATCCTGCACCGCTCGGCATGCCTAACACCAGAGAGATTATAGATTCTATCTAGAATAGGGACAGATATATATATCTGCACTGGCGTTGATGTCATGTGTTATGTGACGTGCCCTGTGCATGGCCCTCGAATGGGTCCCGAATGCGCTCTCTCAATAAAACTGACTTCGGAGGCTAATATTCGTGAGCCTTGCGACCCTGTCCTTAACAACTTCCTTTATCTTGTTCGCTCCTTCTTATCCTTTCTTACTTCTTTACTGGATGGCATATAATGTAAAGCTTGAATTGCAGGAAAAGGTGGCGGGTTGTCATAACCCTACATAGTGTCTCAGATCTTCTCTTTCATGAGAAAAGATGAAAGCAAAATATCAATTAACTTTTTTACTCCTACTAATTGACTTGCACGGACTAAATGACAAGACTTATTGACGTAGGTGAGTTTTTTCGTGTCTAGACAAGTCCCAGAGCTGGCTATGGTTTCCAAGACGGGACGGTGGCATCGGTTTTTCTCAGAGGTTGAAAGGGGGCAAACGCTACTTGGGTCGGATGGACAAAAATTGTGCATCAAATTTGATGTGAGCTTCATTGATATCATATCAAGTACGAAGGTGTATGATTGGTGATGTGAACTAACAAAGTCGCAGTCCAAGGTGATCATTGGATAGCACAATAGATCAGCCCAAGCTTGGAGTGCCACAGGAAATAGGAAGCAGTTCGCAATGAATAGATGTTGAGTGAAAAAGCGCCGGAGTCAGATTAGATTTCAATAACCTTTCTGTTGTTTCATTTCATCTCAACTCCAGCGCCACCCTTTCTCCCGATGCCGCACGTAGCTCGGCCATCACAGCACAAATTTCCCTACCTAGGCCGTGGCCTATCCCATGTTGATGTTCACCCTCCAAGTCCCGTTCGATGGTTCTGGTCAGAAGGCCAGAACCGCTTTGTCCAGGCTGAACACTGATTTCGATGGCCTCACCGCTGTCTGATCGTCAAGGTGCCAAAATCATCCTATCCAACACAGTTCTCGCATCCGCACTCTCCTGTTCCACTCTGGCCACCATTTGGTCGATATTTTCGACGCGGGCATCCCACTCTCTCTGATTGAGCAATTGATTTACGGGGACGACATCAGATCCCGACTTCTGCCCAGCCTTGAATGCATGTTCAGACTTTCCCACCAACTCTGCCGCCCGGCGTATGATAAGCACAGAGGTATTCCGCTTGTTAGCCTTAAATCGAGAATGGCAGGACTTCGTGTTCTTGTGAAATTCTTCCAGTGCTTCGGGTGAGGCGTGGGACTCGTGGCCGCTCAAGAGGGTGGAGAATGTCTGCTGCAAGAAAGTGTGGAGATTTCGGCGTCGCTGGGAGGTTGGAAGGAGAGCCGACCTGACGACGTGGCGTTTCTTTTGTGGTTTTGTGCAGGCTAGAGTGAAGTGCAGTATATCGAGGATGCAGCTGGGAATTGTTACCGCGACTGTTTTTGCGTGGGGATGCTGTAGCAGGCTGGACAGTGTCGGGAGATGGAGATCCAGGATCTGAAATGTTTTGTCCTGTGGCGCGTTTCGGCTCGGGAAGGTTATGGTGTCTGGCCAGGGTGCCTTGTGAAGGAGCACACTGATCTCTGTACTGATCTTTGACAGAATGGAAAGGCCTGCAGCATCGACGATGAATTGGGAGTGTCGTGGTTGGGAAGTATTTTCGGCGGTGGATTGGGACCAGACGATATCTACACGCTTGTGATTAGGTAGGGAAGAGACTATCATGAATTTTTCGAACGGGTTGAGGAGCGAAGCCGCGTGTGAATGCAAGATCCTATTTCTTCCAGCAGCTGACTGCCGCGCTGGGGACGAGGTTTGGACTTGTTGCAAGGGTTGAGCCTCAGTTGCAACAAGCGAGGCCCGATGCGAAACACCTTGCAGCACACAGATTGATCCCCAATCCGCATTTGACTTTTTCTTCGACAGAAAGTTCTTGAAGTTTCGTTTCTCCTGAAAAGGCTGGGAGCTCGACTCGTGTTTTATTGTGTCGGTGGTGACGGGAGAGATAATGCTGACCAAGAAGCGTTCTTGTGGAAGATGGTTGCGCAGATATTTGACGGCCTTTTTGGCTTCAGACCAGGGGCTGGCCTTACCTAGCCTGTACCATCTACTTTGGACAGGCATGACGTAAGTTGTAAGGTTTGAAGATCCTAGAACTCTCTCCTGGCAAATTGACAAGGTCATCTCTTCCACGTTGAGGAATCTGCTAGACGCCTGAATATGCTGCTCTATCTCGGATACACGACACGAGGGAGGACTAATAAGGGCCTTGGTAAGTGACTCGAAGCCCTGGTGACCCGAAGAACCAAGAAATAGGCAGGATGTTTCACGCAATGCGGCTTGTGCAAGGCATCTTGGATCGCACAGTTGCGTGATTTGGCGCTGACCAGCGCGGAAGAATTGGAACTGGTCGCCGAGAAAGAGGAGGGTCTTTCCTTCGTAGCTTGTCAGCACTGACTCTCTTGTTCTGTTTTCCTCGGCGCGATCTTGAAGTCCACCGTACAGATCCACGTTCCAGAGATCTATTTCCATACTCAACTCATTGTGGATAAAGGCCTGCATGGCTTCTGCGCGATGTCTTGTGGTTTCCGAGTTTGTCACCAATAGGAAACTCGAATTGGAGCTATGCAAGTAATGGCTGGAAATTTGGATTGTGATATCCTTTTGTTGTATGAGACTGACTTTGTCCCGAGTGTGGGCCTCGTCCGAGGGTTCCTGATGGGGATCTGATATGTAGAGGCTGAGTTGGAAAACAACGTGTTGATAGCTCTGTGCATCTGGTGAGATACGCAGTACTTGCTCGAGGTGACTAGCTTCTCTCGCAGATATCGATGCCACTGCTTGCCCTACCTCGTCCGACCATGTTTCTGTTGAGGAAAGGAGCGCGCCATAGTCGGCAGGGAAAGAGGCGTCCACTTCGATACACCTCGGCGACGGCGCCGTGTGCCCTAACGTCTTATTGCTCTTGTTGAACACCTAGCATTGTCTTTCTTAGTAACGCATTTATATGTCCTGAAGAAAGATCTTACCTCCCATGCTATCTTGTTTGTGGATCCCTGAGCTAGACTGGCAAGGGTCTCGAAGTTTCTCAGCTCACAGGGATACTGAATGTCAACAGCCCTCCTGAATGAGAAGTAAGGTAAAGACCGATCGAGCCATGGCATCGTTGCAATTATAGACAATAAATCTTGTTGAAAGAAAACGCTCCCACAAGCCGGTGGGTGCTCATCTCTGCGGATTAACACTTTGATGCATCCTTCGAGGGTGACCAATTCCTGGACAGCAATGGAGCTCGGAAGGAATGTCCGGCCTGCATCCCCTGCAACTGGGGCGAGCCACCTGGATGCGACCGCTGTAATCGGGATAGGACAAGTTGGTGAAGGCATACCACCTGTAGGAGATCATTGTCAGTCGGACCGATGAAGGGCCGTGATCTTTAGCAGATGGCATACCAGTATTTTTGACCCTTATGCGTCGTATAAAAAGATGTTCTCCGGGCTCAAAGATACCATCTCCATTCTCGTCCTCAACATCGAAATCAACAAGCTCGAGTTTGTACCGTGTGCTATACTCATGGCGAGTGCCATCGGCATGCCGTACATATATGGTGGTCTTACCATCACGGCCATCTGTCCCAGGGAAAAGAGAATCTGCGATGATGGCACCAGGTTGGCCATCCTTTCCATCGCAGGCAGGAAGCATCTGGAATTTCTCGTACACTTCTGTAGCGCCGCAGCCCATACAGTTCCCTTGTCCATTTGCGCAGCGACAATTCCCCGGATCAATTTGGCGATGTCTAGAAGCTCCATATTGTTGAGCTACTCGAGCAATCATGGCTTGCATATTCCCGCCGTCAACGACATGAGCTCTGGGGTTGGCCATCAACGCCATGCTAGGCAGGCGTCTATGTTACTAGACGATAATGGGAGGGTGGACAGGGACATACGTTCCAATCCCAGCTCGAGACCCAGTGGTAACGAGAGCTCTCGACGCAGAAGGTTCCGATCTCCTGCCAACACAATTGGCTGTACAGTAGTAATTGTAACCCACAAGTTCAGTCCTAGGTGAGGTCTCAGCAGGAAGTGCGTTGAGGACTGAAGGGCAACCGACCATGTGCAGCCTGCACCTCCACGTCCTCCTCGACCTCCGCGGCCAGGGTTGCCATGGCGGCCAGCAGGACCACCTTTGCCACGCCGTGTATCCCAAGAGCAGGCAAGGAGGAGATGGGTTTCATCTTCATCTAGGAACACATTGATTGTGCCCCCATCCCCGCCGTCGCCACCATTTGTACCTCGCCCTGCACTGTAATTTCAAATCAGCAACTCGTCAATACCAGACGTTCCGTCTTTCCCCATGAAAACATCATGGAGGCCGAGGCTTGGATGCAACGTACTTACCACCACTGCCACCATCGTTGCCTGGCTGTGGAATTGTTAGCCTTGTCAGTGTTGATCTCAATTCCCCCAACCGAATTATTTTTGCGAAACAAAATTGGGTTTGAAAAGCGTACAGTAGCGTTTGATGTACGAGTAGCAATGGCACCATCCGTGCCATCCATACCATTCTGGCCATCGCCGCCTGTTCTACCCGGCTCTCCATCACCACCAATGGCTGTGAACAGGACGTCCTGTCGTATTGGGATTTCGACGGAAGCAGGTGGCTTTTCCATCCCCGCGGATTCCATTACATTCACACGAATTCCTCCCTGAGTCTCTTTGGACTCTGTGACTTCAACGGCCAGAAATCCAGCTGGGGAGCCTGGAACTGGTGGAGCGGCATCGGCCCCGTGCGCTCCGTTGCTCCCCTGGTCCTGCTACGATCCCACAAGAAAGATATATGTTAGCGATGACGGTCCAACCATAACAGTCACCGAGAGAATCATGGAATCGTGGTTCATGATAGACTCACGTACCCTCACCAAAGCCAGCGAATTATTTGGTTCGACAGGGCTAAAGGCGTCGCTGCGGGCAATGAGCGCCCCATGTTGTCCATCGACAGAGATCTTGATGTTCATCTCCGCTGGCGACACACACGTTATGATTAAGTCAAGTCCCAACAACCTGTAAGCGAGTTGCAGGAATGTTCACAGCATCTCCCCAGCTATATTCAGCAGCAGCAGGTGGGGAGCCGCCAGCCTTGCATAGCGTTGCGTAGCCTTATCGCCCGTGCCCCGACATCAGGCATTAATGCAGCGAGGAAATGTAAATCAGTTCCGTAACAAGACTTCAAGGCAACATGAGATGTTTTAGCCTGCAGCTTACACCAATGTCACGCCAGATCCATGAGATGCCTTGGCCATTAGGAACTTGAATTCGCACAACGATGTTGTGTATCACCCAATCGCTGGATTCGATTAAGGCGGACCCACCTAGCCCTCGTATAGAGCGCATTATTACCAGGGAGACATGAAGTATAGTGTCTCAGCTGTAGCCTGTCCTTTGGTCGTCCGTGACCCGCGGTCCTTTTGGTCCAACATATTGTAAGTTCAGCGCTAGTATCTTTTTCTCGGCAACGCTCTATACACAGAACATCTAAACCCAGAAGGGACTAACAACAATCGTTTGACCAATGCGAATGGATGGATCCAGGTTAAGCTTCGCAATAACGAATCACAACACTGTGGTAAATCTTACTACGTAAGCCAACCCACCAATATTTATGCCTTCTCCATTAGTACTCTGCGAATCTCCGATCAATGACGTCCTCACACGAATGTGTGATTCAGTCGATGCTGGACTCTCTTACAGACGAATCAGTTACTTCTCTACGGGCTGCGGGAGAAAGTCAGTGGGGTATCTTGGCATACACAGCACAAAGACTGGACGGTGGCCTAATAAAAGAGGATGCTCGCGCTTTTCAACAGCTATCATCTCGCTAATAGGAACCCGCCACCAAGCTCAATGGATTGGGCGCAAAGTGATGTAAGCGTTGTTTGCTTCCTGAGTCATTTAGCATTTGAATCAGATAAAGATCCTTACAAGTTGTTTTGATAATAGTTCAGTTTCGAGACCTTAGGGCTATGGAATTGAATTAAGGAAAACCTTATTAAGTTAGGAGAACTTACTTTTACAGTAAAATTTATCATTTAATAAGGTATAATAAAATCAATATGTAATAAGTAAACTAGAAAGACTGTAATTGATTCCAATAAACATTACGTAACTAATCAACTGTAAATAAAGGCCCTATGGCGTCAGGCGCGGCTATGATCACAGTGGGATTATCTCTCCTGAACTGTAGAGATAGGTTGACTGGCTGATGAGGTTAAATAATATATCATTCAGTCTACCATTATAATTTGGCGCGTTCTAGAGTAGTTACCACATATGTTCAATGAGAAAGAAAACAGACCCGAAATTGCAGGTGTGGGGCCTTACCAGGGTGGGGTTTTACACGAGGTTCAACTTAAGTCTGACGTCCTTCAAGATATTTGTTGGATAAGGCTGTAAGTTGGATTGACTCCACTTTGATGTTCCTAAGTCAGCAGGCACCACACTGGCCGGCAACAGCTTTCCGTCAGACTGCGAATTTTTGGCTCAACCGATGCAAAGTGCTTAAGACATTATTAAAATAGCGCAATAAGCATTGTATTGTGGGCATGTAATCAGGGTTGCTTCTCTGGTTGGCCATGATTCCTGCGACTCCTGGCCGTGCCTCTCTTCCACACCAGAATGCTCGGCGAACAACCCAGAGACTTAGTATCGTACAGCGTCCAACCGAACCTAAAAGAGAGTCTGGCCATTCCACGAGCAGCGGAAGAATTACCAAGCCGGACAGAGAGAGGATTAACTGGGCCGCAGAGTACAGCCAACATCTGGAGGAGCAGGCAAGACTTTCCCGGACAGCTCAAGAAAGTTGGTTTGCAGATATAAGTAGAGAACGTAGATTACGGGAAGAACAACACAATGAGCTATTAAGACTTGCAAGAGAAGAGCGAGAAAGGCTCAGGGCTGAAGAAAGGGAGAGATTTCTCAGGTTGCAAGAAGACCAGCGAGCTCGGCAGAGAGCAATATTAGCAGAAGCAGCAGAACGAAGAAGATTGGAGGCGGAGGAGGTGGAGAGGGTAAGACGCGAGAGGCTAAGAGAATGTGCAGTCTGCTTAGAAGAATTTGATATGGGTGTGATGGTTGAAGTACCCTGCACCCACTGGTACTGTCGAACCCATCTCCGCGGTAAGTTGTCTCAGTCATGAGATTGCGTCTAATCCATGACACATGACAGACAGTTTTGAAGCCGCTTTCGGTTCCAGAAAACCCTTTCAATGTTGTCGTCGGGATGTACCGGTCGAGCTCTCAGCGGATCTCCTATCGCCCGAATTCCGTGTCAGATATGGTCTATTAGTCCTGGAGCTGTCAACACCAAACCCAATATACTGCTCTAGCCCAACATGTGGAGCCTTCCTCCCACCAGCAAATGCGGACGGCCCGGATCTTGTGGAATGTTCCTCGTGTTTCAACAATACATGTCGACATTGCCGGGGCCCGTATCATCCAGGCATCGAGTGTCCCGCCGATACTGCAACACAAGAAGCGCGTGCTCTGGCCACAGCTCGAGGCTGGAGAGAATGTCCAACTTGTCGGAACATGGTCGAAAAGGCAAGTGGCTGTCGGCATATGACATGTCGCTGCGGGATGCAATTCTGTTATCGCTGTGGAAGACGCTGGGACCAGTGTCGGTTTTCCTGTTCCGCGTAATAACCTGCTAGGAGCCAATGACGGTTTCCAGGATGATACTCGGGTTTGAGGATGGTTTGAAGAGGTTGCAAATGAGGTGTAGCAAATTTCACCTTCCACGGTCAACTTCATGGTCACGTGATGTGACATACTTGCTCGGGTTAACCCGGCCGAAGACTCCGGAAAGGAAAGGCCAGATAGGAGCAGGGGATATTGAGAAAGATTGAATGCTCTTTACAATTTGTAAAATAACCCTTCATGTAGTGGCCCGTTTAGATACAAAAACCTAGCCTACTCAGAGAAATCTTAACCATTTCAGGGTGACAATGGTTGAAGGTGGACCTTTCAAGTAGTATGGTGTCCAAGTGCAATTTCATTAGCGCTGTGCTAACAACATTTATGCCTGGAACCGTAGTAGCTCAAGCTAAAAGACGACTGCGGAGTACGGAGTATACGCTAAAGCACTGTTACTTCCCACTGTTCGGCTGAGCCATCACGAGATGATTGTCGAAGGACAATTGCGAAGGGACAGCCATAAGAAGTTGTCTGCGTACGCCGTCAAACAGAAGTCATCTCCTTTAACCTTTACAGCTTCTCTCTGCTATCATCAAACATTACTTTATCTGTTGCTGCTAATGATGCCTTTTCAAAACAAGTAATCATTCTTAGGATCCTCAAGTTACCCTTACGCACTCTACCTCAATTCAAATACATCCGCTAAACCACAAGTCATGCGTCTGCCAGACGGGCAGCATGCGCTAAGGATCGGAGGAATCGATGCATAAAAGGCGCCAAATGAGCAGATAGAATCAACACATTCCACACATTCCAACTTTTTTTTTACTTCTTTTCGCTTATCGGACGTGCAGAGTTCTGATAGTTGATGCTCAGGCATGCTCAGGCTTAAAACAGCCTTGCACCCTCCTGATCACCTCGGAGCCATACGCTCGTCATGTGGATGGAAATAGTGAGACCTCTCGTTCTCAGTCAAATGTGTGGCCCTGTGAGAATCTCGTCTCATCGTTAGAGACCGATCTTATAGTTTCCATTTCTTCCCTCCCACAGGATCGGAGTGCCACTTCAAAACTGTTGTTCCTTCCAACCACAGCTGTTGTTTGCTCCCAAGTCGACCTGAATAGCCCTCCTTCCCTCTCCTGCATTGCTGTCCTTTTGCCCATCGATAACGCTTGCCCTCTGTCGTTTCCTCATCCCTCCATCGTCTCACAGATTGTGTCCAACATCTTCAGTGCTTTCATCTTCGATTCTTCCATCGCCCTTGATGCTTTCACCATCTTCAGTGCTTCCATCGCCCTCAGAGCTTCCACCATCCACCCTCTTCGTGCTTCCACTGGCCCCGGCACATGCAACAACGCATGATCACTGCCTTTGATGATTCGCCAGCTTGTACGATGGTATTTAAGACCAGATATAACAAGATGGACCGTCCTACCTCCAAGCGAGTGTACCCCAAAGGCAATAGTGAGTAGCAGGTGCAGCAATAGGGGACGTTTTATTGTGCAAGGGTTCGAGTCCCT
This sequence comes from Endocarpon pusillum Z07020, assembly GCF_000464535.1. Taxonomy (NCBI): domain Eukaryota; kingdom Fungi; phylum Ascomycota; class Eurotiomycetes; order Verrucariales; family Verrucariaceae; genus Endocarpon; species Endocarpon pusillum. The sequence continues at coordinate 35,790 of NW_006913589.1, forward strand.
AACAATCGGCACTGGAAGGGGATTGGATGGTCGGGTTCTTTCTGCTTTGCAGTTTCCCTCAACCACGCTCACTCAGTGACGACTGACAAAAGTAAAGGCACTTCTCGCAGGTTGCCCGAGCCGACATCGATCGCACCTCGTGCGAGGCTTCAGCATTTCCCAACTTGTTGCCTAATACCCGAGCGGCGTGTAGATGCAGGCCTTACTCTCATCGTCCTGTTGAGCTAGCTTCTTGTGAGTCACATGTCCGGCTCATGTCAAGTCCCAGGTAGAAGACGCAAAGATTCAGAGGCTAACAACGGATTTGTTGTCGGACTGGGAGGGGAGAATCAGAGGATGATCGGCGACAAGCGACGTGATTGTGCCATTTTGGTCTCATCGTATCTGGTCGTGTACATATTGTTAAGTTCTGGTCTCAACTTAGGTTTGGATAGCGAGGGTGTAATTGAAGCTTGTAGCACAATGGAATACTAAGAGTTGTATTACTCATTGTACATTGTGGCTTGTTCATGCTCCATGTGCTTGGGAATACCTTCGCCCGAGTAACAAGCTCGAAAGTCCCTTGATCTCCCGTAGCTTCCTCCTGCTCTTCGACCAAATTAGTATGAGCCAACCGAAGCCGATGACGGCTTCTACAAGCTTTACGGCCCCTTTGTCTCGCCATTTTCCTTGCCTTTTTCCCTGCTTTGGCCTTTTCGCTAGAGATAGCTATGGCAACTTCGAGGCCACGGCGTGATAGTCTATGGACTCCAGCAATGACTCTTTTGATGATTGAGCGGTCATTAGTGCTTGTTACGTCCCCAAGACTATCGGGAGCGTATTTAATGTGATGCTTGATGGTCTGGACGACCTTCGGCGACTCAGAAAAGATCGTGCCTTTTTGCAATTGAAAGACTTTCGGACAATCTCGTTTAATTGTTCCGTGAGCCAAACCCAGTGCATATACAAGAGCGAGCATCTGAGCTCTTTCAACCGTCTTGATTTGCTCGACGACAAGATTCTCGCGTGTAACACTGTATTTGCGCTCTTGGCCCGGAATTAGTTGATTTTGGATGATGCCTCTGGTTGCACATCCAGTTTGCTGCACCACACCTGTACCGGCGCCCTGACAATATACGTAGTCCATGGCAGTGTGCAATACTAAGACAAGCTGGATAGGTTTCGAACGTATCTCAACCATCGTCAATGTGATGTCTCTAGCAACGTTTAGCCTTCGATCGCGCGAGGCAAGGATGACGGCACGGGACCTCGCAGAGTACGTAGTAATCCAAAAGATTCGCAGCAGAGTATCCTAACGCACAGTTTCAAAGAATTAAGATCTTAAATCGAACTGAAGAGTCCCTACGAGACCTTCTCTGTGTGACTAATAATACCTACAAGTACTTTGAATTTGACCTGGCATGCCCGCTCTGAGCGTCACGTGACTAGCGCAGGAGTGTGGTGAGCGGTGAGTCGGGGTAAAAAGAGGATTTCTGAACTCTTAGCATTATGTTGCGAAATCATAGCAGGCAGCGTGGCCAAAACGTGCGTTCTAGAGCCAATAATCTAAACCGAATTTAGTAATTACCGCAGGGATAATGACGAGAGAAGATATCTAGTCTAAAGAATTAGGAAAGTGAGCTCGCCGCAAAGATTGTTGCATGTAGACGCCAAGAGATGCCAACCTCACCACTGCACCTAACTCTAAATCAAAGCTCCTAAACTGGACTCTCCATAACATGAGCCAGCCTTCCACTCACCACTATTCACCAATATGTCCCAACCGAGCCTTGCCCCCTTCATTAGATCGCGGCCGTGGCTGAAGCGATGGATGGTGCCCTTCGCAAACTGGTATGCTAGTGCGCAGGGCTACCGAAAACTTGGGTTGAGGTGAGATACCCTGGATGCCGACCAAGCTCGATCGCCATCTTGTGGCTGATGACATATAGAGCCGACGACCTGATTCCTGAAGAGAATGACACTGTCCAGCTGGCCTTGAAGCGATTGCCACCCAAGGAAGCCTACGATCGTGTCTTCAGGCTCAGGCGAGCCTTCCAGGTAGCTCTACAGTTGCCGGGGGAAAGATAGATGGATGTCTGACGTTGGATACCATAGGCATCGCTGTCACATCAGTTGCTACCACCCGAGGAGCATACAAAGCCAGAAGAGGTAGGGTCTTCCCTCCAAGTGCATTTCTCATTCGCGTATACAGTCTGACAACGTCGTAGGATATCGCATATCTGGGCCCCATCATCACCGAGATTGAAGCAGAGAACCAAGAACGAGACGACCTGGAGGAGATGTTTGTACCGAAGAGAAAGCAAGTCGCTGCGTCGGCCAAAAAATCGCACTAGAGTGCAAACTTGTGGATCAAGTCGCGGTGGATACATGCATGCCTTCGACGAGAATGTGCGACATTACAAAGACTGTACATACATTACCTATATGCAAGAACGCACTACACCAGCCCGGAGGTCCTTTATTGACCGAACATAAACTCTATTGGTTCAGGTGATCCTGCATTTCTGCTGTTTTACGACTGTGTCAACCAACGTGATTTACACGATCAGGCCACTATACACTTTGGGATATATCTCATGGGATCCGGTACGTCAGGCAAATTGTTTGCATACCATTGCGAAATATACATTTGGACCAGATATGTTCCAATGCTGGATATCTCAACTCACCTGGAGCTCACGAAATGGTGTTAGCAACAGGCAACGAAGCATAAGGTAGACTTTTACAGCCCCTAGCGGCTACCTGCTGTTTCCAGGAGAAAGACCGGGTTGGTTCTCTTTCCCATTGTCACCCCCAGAGCCATAGGGCACCCGGATCAAATTCTCATATATCGATTACGCAGTGGATGTAGATTATGGTGCTTCATCGGGTTCTTCCCAGGCAGCAAAGATGTCCCAAGGTTGATGTTTGTGCAGAGCCCTTTGCGCGGTGTGACGGGGACCGCTATTCTGCTTTGGCTTGCGAAGCATCTGTGCAAGACACGACATAGCCGCATGCCTAGCAGCTCCAATCTATCAAATATGTGCAATGAGTCCTTTCTCGCTTGATAGATAATTGCCAGTCCCATATGTCTTGGTGGATTTCGAGCAGCACACTCTAAGGACTCCATGCTTAAGGCAGTCCTGGCCAGGTTTTGAAATCCTGTTATTGCGAGTTGACTCAAGAACGAATTGATGCTGAGAAACCGCTTTGAGCTGGGACCAATTTCACTGGGTTTAAAGTATCCCGAGCGATTGACGGGTGAGTGCCAATAACGAAATGTAACCAGAAGAACTTGATTTATGGGACGATGATATATGTCGTCTAATAACGCTCCTTTGCCAGAGCAGTAAGCTCAAGACTATCTTTGATATTCTTCATTGCAGCTACTGGCGTATTGAAGGTTATTAGAACTTTTTTTCCTTGTTCAGAACTAAGTTACTACAGTAAATTAGATCGTCACATTTCAATAATAGCAGACCCAGTGTGAATTTCGGACGTATACGGAGTACTCCGTAATAGAATGGGCATTTGTTGGCGATGTATGAGGCTGAGATTGTGGCTCTATTTTCTCCGAGAAATGTAGTTAGAGCTGAGGAGCACACGGTTGAGTGTGACTGTGCCTCAAATGCTCCCATCAAATCTCTGACGTGTCTGGGGGCGCACTCCGTCTATCCATACACCAGAATTTAATCAGAGCAGCATTGGGCATCAGGTTTACACATGGAAATCCAGAGATTGATCACACTTCTTTCCACAACCACTCCCTCCTTCCATCTCTTTATGTTCATAAAGGAATATGGCAGCTAAACTTCGAGACCTTATTCTCACCAACCCGCAATATCTAATGCATTGTATCTTTGAAGGACGTCATACGGCAGCTTCAACGTAGAAGCTATCACGTTAGACCAAAACTTGTGCGCAGCGTTCTTCGGATTCAGCTCTGCATACAAAGGTTGGAAGCCCGTCCTGAAAGTGCGGACATTCAACGTCAGGCATGGATTTCAGCAAACCTAGCTGGAGGTTAATTTATGCCATATTGATCGTCCCTGTCCCTTGATAGGAATTGTTTGACCTGACCCCTTACTTTTGAGTTTATAATCTAATAAACCTTCCTAACCCCTTGTCAAGGCCTCTACAATGTCTTTGATCTCCCGAACCGCAACTCAATCTCATACAGTGTCTCTGATTACATCCTTCCTACCTTCGGTTTTACTATGGAGATCCGAAAGCTATTGGCGGTATTTTCGTGGCAATTCGGCGTCGCATCCTATACCAGTTTCAAGCCATGACCTGGTGTTATCAACAGAGATCCAACATTCATGGCAGCAGCATGCTGCTAGTTGGCATATGTCGGCCACATTTTCAACCCAACCCATCCAATCAAAGGGGATAACAAGAGTTGGGAGGATGTGGAACGTTGTCGAACGAACCTGCATCACTTCTGCATTGCTGCTCGTGGGTAATAGGCGTACACGTTCTTTTCTGACAGACCTGTCATGCACGCCTCCATTGACAGCAGCCTCATTAAGGCTTGATGTGGGTCTTTAAGTATCACCATGTATGACCTATGCAATCACGGGAGTGCCCCAGTTGCGCTCTCAATGTCTCGAAACACGCAAACGCAGGGCCAGGTTGCTATGTCACACAACAGACCGTGTTCGCAGTTCCATGTGCAGGTATCATTCAAATCCGGAATCACATGATGTGTCAGAAAGTATAATCTACATTTTATGTTTCACGTCTCCATCTCCCTGTTGTTTCCCTCCCTCTGCAGTTCGGATCACAACATCGCTACCTAGAACTGACATTGTTCTTACTACGACTGAATTGGCAGGTAGAAGCAGGATAGTACCGGAAAGACAGCTTCCCAACACTTGGCATCTACTATATCCAGGTCGCATACACTACGCTCCTGTCATGACAGCCCTCCGCGGGGTTGCAGCATTGAAAGCTTTCCCGCAGCACCCCATAAATGTCACAACATCAGTTGCTCCTCTAATTTAGTCTCACGGTGATACAGAATCCACAGCGAACACAGGTACGACATATTCTATTTTGCATTGTCCCCACTGACAATCCTCAATTTCACGGTTTACCTCCCGCTCCACAGTGTACGACATATGCTTACAGCTTCCACAATGCTCACAGTCATGTCCACAAATGCTTTGAAGGCAGCTAACCCCACAAACCCCACAGCATCAAAGTTTTCTACCTCTTCGATAGGCATATCTCCCTAGCATGCCCCAGAAATTCACACTGCCTTGCTCACTCTTGCCTTTACTGTACCTGACACAATCCTCCTCCACCTCCTTCCTGTGTGCTCTTTGTCTGCTACTTGCCTCCATTCTAGTATTCTCATTTTACTACAGTCCTCTTACTGGACTCCACAATCCCGTCTTGGACCCTGACCTCAATCCCTACCACGCACCCTTGACCAACCTAACCTGTGCCACCCCCTGGCTACCTCCGAACAAAGCCCGCCATCAACCCATCCAGTAAGTAAATTGACAATCGCCGGCAGAGAGTGGTCCAAGTCTAGCAAACAGTCTCTGTACATGAAGCAGCACGGCATACACATACGGCGAAATTGCGGGAAGGCAAAGGAGGAAGGGTAAGGCCGAGAGCGAGAACAAGAGCGAGAGCAAGAGTGAGCGGGCAAAAAGCGGAGCATGGCAGGCGCATGTACCGTCTGTTCTGCCTAGTCAATACCACAACGCTTCTAGAAGCACAATAAACCTCTCTAAGCGGTGTAGTATGTCCCATCTACCCCTCGCACATACCTATTTCGTCAATGATCAGATGGCCGACTCATAAGCGATATTCTCGAATCTGAAAGAAATTCCCTGCCAAGCCGAGCCTTATGGTTTTGTAGGATCGATCCAGACCCATGTTTTTTGTGCCCTGGACCAAAGGGACCGCGCGGCCCTCCCCTCTCCCCAAACTCTCTGTAGGCTATATACATACCTATCCACCTTCGCACATACATGGTAGAAGATTAAAAACATGTCCAATACATTAGGTTGGTTAGTTAGTTAGTTAGCGAGTCTCACTGTGCTCGAAGTTTCGAAACCGAACTCCCTGCCGCCCGTTGCGTTGCGTTACGTTGCGTTGCGTTGCGTTGCGTTGCGTTGCGTTGCCCCCGAGTGCCGTTCACCGTCCCGGACGTGTTGATCTAGTCGATACTAGCTATGAAGTTCGATCTCGACACGGGAAGGCGAGTTCCAGATTACACACACACACACACTAAACCACAACCACAGTGACTATCTCCGGAATGTGACGTACCTACGTACCACCAAACCAACCCCCCTCCCCCCTCTTTCTTACATGCGTAGCGAAGAATTAACATTTTGTCTGATACAGTAGTTTTGCAGCGCGCTCGAGTTTAAAAAAAGAAAAGAAAAAAAACCAACCTCTCTGCCTAGCCTAGCCTAGCCTTTTGCTGAAATCTGATCATGTGGCTGGATGGAACGGTACCGGTTTTTCGATGGGGTGTTCGTTCAACCGAGACCCATTTTTAGAACCGAAGTTACAATTAACTTAGCATTTTCTCCCTGCCCACCCTTTCCCCGCATCATGACAGCTGTGACGTCTGCTACCCGTAACCCGGGTAGTGCCGGTGCTGCTTGTGCTGTCAGTGCCCTGCGAGTTGAATTGTTTCGTCTCCCTGAAGGCAGAGAGCGCCTTTGGGGACCACGTCATTTGGATATGTATGTATGATTGATATTGCAAAGTTGCATGTCGGAGACTCTTCGGTTTGAATGAGAGCCGTATTTTGGTGAGGAACTTGATTGTAGAAAGTACACGTGACATCCCTGCACCCCGAAGGGGTACTTGGTATAATCACAGGCTGAATCAGAGAACTCTCTCAAGTCTACCGCGTTTCTCGTTGAAAATCACGAGTATGGAGAGAGTATATTGATAAATTAGGATGTCGACTGATGTCCTCATTCTCTAGTTCTAACCTGATGGATCTAGGATCTAGAAAATTTTGATCTGTTTTACCAGATAAGTTGCGTCCCCGTATGGACATCCGTGCTGCAGACCTAAAAGCCATGCACATGATGAGTAGTATAGTATACATCCTTTTATTATTGGTGACCCATACCACGGCCACATCGCTCTCTCCTTCCCATGCGGATTTTGACTGCGCTGATACCAAGCTTCGTCATAATACACCTGGAGGGTGAGTACGAGATTGATTGGTAAAAGCCGCCATGCATGTTCCCCTCCTCACCCCGGGACATCTGCCATGGAGGATCTCATGAACATAACAAATGAAAAACGTATCAGGGCTGAAGAGCTTCGGAAGTCATCATTCGCTCGCACCTTTGTATCCAATGCCAAATGAGTGTCTCGTTATATCATATGTATCGTCTGTGGGTGAAGCCGTTGGTGCAGGAAACGAAAAGCCCCTTTTGACAAGGTCTTTCCATTCTTGCCGTGAGGCTTTCTTCTGACGTGATCATGTACAAGTCATAATCGCATAATGGCGTCGTTCGTCCAATAAATGTAGCGCTAGCCTCCTTTTGTCAACCTTTGATGACCCGTATCAGAATGAGGTGCGCCTTGTGCAAGGGAAAAATTTAGCTCCGAAAGGACTGTACAGTTAGTAATTAGAAAAAAAGAGGTCGCTTTGTAGCAAGCTTCCTACGTGCGGAGACCAGAACCGACTCCACGGCCAAGAAAGTCGGAGAAGAACTTGAGAAAGTTTCTTTTCTTGGACAAGCGATTTTGCACTGTCGGCTCAAGCAATTGTTGCATGGTTGCAGCTCTTGACGGACCGACGGCCATGGGCCCAACAATGTCTTCATCGCCCATGTCAGGGAACTTGCCCGTGGCATCATTAATGCGGGGGACAATGACTCTGGAAGGAGGTTGTTCAAGAACATTGGTCGAGCACGACGAGTCTGAACCGTCGGCCTCTCCGCTACTAGAACGAGCAATGAGAGGGCCAATGGCATCAGTCATCTTGGCAGTGTTCTTCTGCCATGTAGCATCAATCGAGGCCCATTTCTCCTCGGTCAACAGGTAAGTCTTGGACGTGGTGCCATAATGTTCCCCTGTCCGCGCTAGGTGCTTGGCGTAGCTATGCCGAGCTTGATCCCAATTCTCACGCAGCTGCTTGAATGTCTCCATGTCAAAGACTTTTGGTAGGTAAGGCTCAGGATGAATTGTGAAATTGGCATGCCCAAGCTTTACCGACCACTGATCGTCGTCGCCCTCGCCAAGCATCTGTAAGGGTGGGATTTCTGAGGAGGGTACTACCGTGCCAGCTCGAGATCGTTGACGGATCGAGGCAATTGATGGCTTGGTTGACAAAGGGGGAGAAGGAAGACAGGGCAACTGCGGAGTGCCAGATGGTGTTGCACAGCCTGTTGACGTCGGAGTTTCAGCTACAGTGGGTGACTGTAAAGGCGACTGAACAGGCATGTTGAACGGGGAGATGTCCATCATGATTGGAGGCAGCAAGGGCGTTGTCGCTTGTCCTTCATCCTGCCCAAAATATGCGTTCGCTTCTTCAATGTTGACTAACGCAGAACCAGCCTCGGCCGAACTTTCCTCTGGCCCAGCTTGCGCAGGCGAAGAACACAAGAGGCTCTCGTGCTTTGAAATGACGCTCAATGCAGGGCTGACAAGTTGCGACGAGACCGAGTTTGTTCGAGAACGAGTGGTGTCGGTGTGAGTGATGATCGACAGCTTTGGACTCCCACCAGTTTTGGACTTCCACTGTCTGGAAAACGAGGGGAATCGTGTTCCAATTCGATTGGCGACAACAGATGCCGGAGAATCGCCAGACCTCCGTTTCTTGAAGGATGAAGCTGCAGAGATTGGAGATTCTGCCGTCTCATTCTCGTTGAAATCGTAATGAGCTACTGAGGGTAGATTGGCTGTTGACAGGGGAGCTGGAGATTGGACGGTGGCATTTATCTGCTCATCTCCTGACATCTGATCAGCCGGAGCAAGCATGCAATGCATACTTGATAGCTTACCAGACTGGCTGCCCGCTGCCTCCATCATCTCGGCGTCCTGCAGCTCGAGTGGCTCCTCCTTCACGTCGGTCAAATGTCTTTTCGAAGAGTTATACATGTCCAAAGAATCTCTCACAGCCGGAGAAGAGGCAATCGAAGACGCATTGCTCCCAGATCTGGTGGGATGACCCTTGGAAAAGAACGAGGAGGCTGACGAGGTTGTGTCGGAGGATGATGCAGATAGAGGCAGGGTTTGAGAACTGTGTGGTGTTGAGACCTGAGCTGGATCCATGCCGCATGTGATAATATCGTCTTTCCGTGTCTCTATTTGTTGTGGACACTGGGACATGATTGAAGTGGAAAAGATATGTACGGTGACTATCCAAAGCGTCCTTATTCTTTTCAACTCAAGGCGCACGACATGTTCGCGATCGTCTAACAAACGAGTGACTTCGGTGGGCTGCGAGTAGTTGTGGACTCGTACAGCTGAGAAGGTAGAAAAGGACGTGGAAGACGAGTATGGTAGATCAGTGCAGCCCTGGCAGGTGCGTCGATCCTTTGCTTGTTGCTTCCTGCCAAGTATTGCCGACACACTTTATTTGTTGTCACAGGCTCCGAGTTGTGAAGCTTCTGACCTGGATCCGCGTTCAATCTCAGTTTTTTGTAAATTTTCGAAAGGGAGATCTGGACAGGGAAAAGATAGTTTTCGCGACAGACCGGGGACGCAAAGAACGAGTGGATATGAAGTAAATTGAACCGGGGACCGTGAAGGGTCTTGGTATAGGTAGGGTTATGGGGTATGGGGTATGGGTGCTGCTGGCTGTGCGCTGTAGGCTTGAGTATGGGTGTCAGATGGAGGGCAGGCGGATGTGGGGAACGCGGTGAGGGTGTGGCAGCCACGCTTCCTGCCGGCTCCGCTTCCCAGGGGAGAGGTTTTGCACTGGTTAGTGGTTGTTGATCAGCGCCCAATCCTTAAGCAGCCGCGGGCCACTTGGGCGTCTCTGAGCCCTTCGAACCCGACTAGTTATCTTGACAGGCAACAACTGGCGTGGCAGCACAGGCAGTCAACAGAGACTGGTCTGTGGCCGGAATGATTTTGGCAACGAGACCGAGCAACCACAACAAAATGGGGATGGTAAGAGAAGTTCCTTGGAAAGTCATGTTCCATGTAGTGAAGGCGGGCTGCTTGAGATTTTTGTGGGCTTCCGATCCCTCCTCCACGTACCCTATTCCGTAGTTGTGCAGTGCGTGACTGCATCTACGGTGACATGAAGCCTAGGGCAGCGACTGCCAGCAGCTGCAAATTTTCTCTACTCTGCTCTGCTCAACCCTACGAAGCTAAAGTGACGAAATGTCCATCAGCATCACGGCTTAGCGACGAATCAGGGGAAGGCCATGGCTACCGTCCTGACCTATGCTAAGCGGCGCGGATGCAGGGTCGGACCCGCAGGGGAAGCAGAAGAAGCATATCGATCGGGGATCAAGGGCCTGTGAATCACACCGTCAAGTCTGGAGGATACTCTGAAAAGACCCAAGGGCTAGCAGTTGGTGGCTAGATCACTCTGGATTTAGTGCCATTTGAGTTTATTCTGAGCTGTTAATCTTGGCACTTTTCTTTGTTGAAAGTGATGCGGCTAATGGATGCTTGCTGCAGGCTACTGCAGGTCGACCTGCGGGTCGATTGCAGGTCGGTTGCAGGTCTGCTGCAAGACGGCAAGGAAGTCGATTGATTCGCTCCACATGGAACATCTCAGCCGAGCCTGCTCTGTGTTAATTGTCACCTGTGGTCACTTGTCAGTGGTGGCTGTCAACCAGTGGCGTTTACTGCCATGATTTCTTTGTCGTTGAAAAGGACCCCAAGGGAAAATGATTAGGTTTCTGCTAGCTCATTGGCCAAGACCAGCCAATTGTAACTATTCTCCACTGTGAGGAAGTTGAACCTCGCAGGAAAGTGCCAAACCTTTTCCTGTGTGACTGATTGCTATTTGCGGACCCAGATACTGAGGGACAAAGGAGGCGGCCCGGTTCGTAACGCTGATGGGTCAACTACGTACTCCATACTTGCAGATGAGGGTGCCAGCAAGGGAGAGCAGAAAGGTCAGGATTGATTTCATAATTGGTAGACATGCGAGTTCGGCTTCGGGTTGCAGAGTCTGTCGGTTGTCGTTCCCACTCACTGACTCCTCCCTAGCGTCAGGTTTGATTGGTACCTTTAGCCTGCTTAAGCAAGACAATTTTCTCGGGAGGAACTTGGGTCCGTCCCCGTTGAAAGGCTCCTGGGAGTTTATTAGTGGGGAAAAAACTGCTCTCTTGCCAGTGCTTGTACTCCGTACCTTGCTTCTCTTTGCAGTCACTGGCGAGTTGAGTACGTTTGTTGTTATCTTTTGCATTGGCCATGTTATCAGCCAGTCGGTGCTGAAATGATTACTTGCTCTTTAAACAGGAATGAAAGAACATGGTCACTTGGATGCTGCCAACGCTCTGTCTGGTAGACTGGAAACTAACTTACTAAGGAGCACGCAATGGACGCCTGGTCGCTCGATAGACATGATCATGATCTTGTTAGGTTGAGATAACTAATATCGGAAAGTCAAGATATCTCAACAACAGCCGGGATGACGGGAAACGACATCATGAATTGCAATAAGTAGACTATGTTCGACGTAGCATGTTGGGAAGAATCATGGCTGGAGCCTTTTCTACCAGCCACTTCAAGCTGTTTGACCGTTGCTGCTCCTCTAGCGCTTATCGTACCAATTTCCGGTAGATCATCACAACGTCCTTCCGACATAGTATCCGGTCAATAGTGGCCGTTTCTATGATTTCGTTGGTTTCGGCCTCCAGAAGTGTGGAAGAAACTGCTATTCGGGAAGTGGAAGGAGTTCTACCAACTAACAGTGTGCTTGGCAGATCTTTCAGACCAAGGCAAATCGAGACTTTCCCACCAATTTGTTGGAATCTGGTCTTGTTGGTGCCCAGACGAGTAGCGCGGAGGACTTTGAGCAAATGTGGCTTCCAACCATAGTTAGTGCGTACATCACTGACACTATCTGCACTCGCGAATCTCCGGAGCAATAAGGCCGTTAGGACCGATACATGATATATGATGAGGATATTGAAGTGCATGAAGTAGGACTCGCATAGAAACGATTAAAGTATGCTTCGAGTTCTGCAAAATTGAGTGTCCCGGCCCAAGTGGAAACAACACATAGACTACTAGTTCAGCGATAAGGAGAATGGGTTTGCAGCATTGGAGATGTGTCAATTGTCGGAAGTCCTGTCCCGGGAAATTGTTTTGTGAATAATGGACTATCACAGGGATGTTATAGACTTCGGCCGGCTGGTCTTTGGCACCGCATGAAACCTGGATCAATCATGTTGACCAAGTAGTCACTTGGCACAATATTATTGGCGAAAGTCATGTTGAGAAATTGGACACCCAATACTGGGACCAGACAAGCCGTTGTTCTGGCGTTCCTTCAAACTAGTCTTCTCGTAAGTCGCTATGCGCTCCTAATGAAGAAGTAGATGTTTATTTCATACCACAAAATCCACGTCGGTAATATCCTGGAATCCCTCCGAAAGAGCCGGCTTGACATATCTGGAAGCAAAACTTCGAAACGCCATGGGAGGCAATACGGACCGATTTTCAGGATTCATCTGGCTCCATCGTTAGCTTATCCTCACTATAGAAACCTTCGACACGTCCAGAACGCTGGGCTGCCACGAACCAGGGTCGGATTCAATGCGCGAACCGTGTCGTTGTGCTCGCAGAGCCTTGTGGACGCGGTGAAATGAACACATCGAATAGGGATCTTGAATGCTCGAGCAAGGTCAATCCATGACGCTCTTACTTCAGGGTTGGCATTCGTGTTATCTTCGACTGTCAACTTCATCATGGCTAGGTAATTCGCGCTCATGGTTCTGGTAGTTTGCTCACCTATAGCCACCGAGCGGCCTGCACCGAGGTGCTCTCTGGCAACTTTTAGACATTTTTCGCGCTGCAGCTGATTAGGACTGGCACGTAAGAAAGCACCGAGTGGAAAATCTAGGCATGCGCTCACTGTTTTGAGAATGTCTTGGTTGACTCGTTCATATCCCAACGGCTCAAGCCTTTTCCAGAAAAATGTTGATTTGCCGGCCCCAGGAGAACCGCAATGCAGGATAATATCTTGCGTGTTGATTTTGTTATACTCACGGTCCGCAGTACCAGCTGTCTTCTCTCCGGATAGAACTCCGAGGAAATTCGTGGGTTCAAACTCTCTTGTGAATGGTTCTGGTTCAGCACCCAGAAAGTATTCTTCCGGTGTGTAGAAGCGAATGCCAATGTTAGCAGCCAGGTCCCTCCTCGTTTATCAGCTAATACATGCGAACTACGGTGAAATTGTCCTACCTGTCCGAGCACGAATGATCTTTGGGTCGTGTTGAGGTCTTTGCTCGCCCAGCAGCATCTCCTACGTAGAGCGATGCGCTCATGTCAATCATGCCAGGTCCGTTTAGGTCAAGGTCCTCCAACATTTCTCTCCACATGCCCGTCCGCGGTTTGCGATACATATCTTGGCCTGTAGCAGCGTAGACGCTGATAGGTAGATCAAGTCGTTGGAGGATGGCTGCCAACTGACTCTTGAAATTGACGAGGCTAACACTATCCTTTTGTATCACTTTAGGGTTGTCCTTCAGGCTGATTGTGCTTTGGTTGCTTAAAAGCACTATGCGAGACCCTTTGGCATGAAGCTCTTTCAGTCTTGTAGGGATCGTACTGTGCCACCAACGCCAACCTGATGCAGATCTGCTCCACTTGCTCCCGATGCTTGGTGCGATAAGTGTATCATCAAGATCAAAAGTAGCAATCATTTGTGGTAGCGAAGACTTCGCTGTGTTTCGAGATAGATCAAGTCCCTCCGCATATTTGCCAACAATAAGGCTCTTGTTTACAATTCTCCATGACAGTCTCTCTGGCTCTTTCTGCGAAGCAGGTTTGAAAAAGCTTGCAACTGCTTTGTCTAACAAGGATCAATATCACTTTCGTAACACAGATCGGCAGCTCTCACTTGTAGTTGTCGATTCTATCTTTCGCTTGATAGGAGGTGGAGAAAGGGGAGGACCTGGCCGTTTGGCCGACATTGCTCGGGGTGAGGACGCGCCCAAGATCTGGTTCCCTATCCTTCCCAGCCTAAGGTTCCATGTCATCAACTCACAATCCAAGAAAGGCCGCGTCCAAGGTAGAAAAACAAAATAGAGAAGTTATTCCTTTCGGGTCTTACGCAAGCCAAAGTTTTACACAAGGCAAGTAGATGCCAGTGATGACTAAGCACACCGGTTTGTGGAGGGTTATGAACTCAGTAAAGCGCCACGGTGTTGGGCGACGATAGATGCCAGCTAAATGTATCCGCTTGACAGCAGTGGATTTGGAACTGGGGGCCAAGCTCTATGAGGACTAACTACATTCTCATGGTAGGGTCCACACACGAACAACACCATCATCACCCGTTGACAAGATCACTTCTTCGTCGTCGTGTTGTTTGCCACGGTCCTGTCGCGGTGCCCAACAAACATGGTTGATTTCGTAGTCATCGTGAGCGCCGCCCATCTGAGCAACGACCTGCCACCTTCTATCGGGTGCTTCACCATTACTATCTGTCCCTTGCATAGAATCGTCTTCCTCTGATTCATTGCTTTCTACTTCCTTATAGACAAAGATATTGCCATCGCCGCCGCAAGAAACTATCCTTCCTGATATTTTGGACCAAGCGATGGCATAGATGGATCGAGAATGCATTTGAGGGAGTATAGAGTCTTGCTGCCAGAGCTCTGTGCTCGAAGGTGGCCGAATAATCGAGGGCAGTGCTCCAGGTTTGCGTTCTTCTCTTCTTTCGGGTGCGGCCTTCTTCCATATTCGGATGGTCAGATCATCCGAGCAGCTCGCCAGCCTCAGCTCCTCATGAGAAGCCTTCCCGAGGCGAGGCTCCCAAGTAACTCCCCATACAGTTCCCCCATGACCTTCAATGCAGCCAATACAGCCCCAATCGCCCTCTTCCTCAATATCTCGCCATAACCGTATTGAATCGTCGTAGCTCCCACTCGCCAGAATCTCCCGTTCTGGGTGCCAGGCCACACATTTCACATCTCCCGAATGATCCGTCAGGACTGCGATGGTCTCATAGTCATCTTCTTCGGAAACGGCCTCCCATATCCACAAAGACTTGTCGCGTGAGGATGTTGCCAACAAAGAGGGGTTTGATGGCGAGAAAGCAACGCATTTAACTTCCGAGTCATGGCCAGTGAGCAGAACCGCAAATTGCCAGTCTTCAGAATCCTCACTCCTGATGCTCTCACTGCCTATGAAACCCTCATTCGACAAGTCAAGGTCGTCCTCAGTCATGCCACCGGGTGGTCCCCCTTCATCCTTAGTGTATGCATCTTCTCGTTTCCAGATGCCGACACTCGAATCAAAACTTCCAGTTGCAAGCACACTTTCTCCTTTCTTACCGTCGTCTCGCCAGGCGACTGATCTAATGCTGCGCTTATGACCTCCAGAAATCGTGCTTAGGATTCGGAAGTCGCGGAGGGAATGGATCGACACAGTCCTGTCGCTGGTGGCTGTAGCAACAATTGGCAGGTGTGGATGAGGAGCTGACTGCCAGGCCCTAGTTGGCGATGCAGAACTCAATTGACCTAACAGGCTGAGAATGGGAACATATTCGGAAGCCATATTCAAATTCATTTATTGGTCAACAAATGATACTTGGAATGATATCTTGCTACTCGGATACCTGACGTCGCTGTGAAGTCCTGGCAGCTCAAGGCTCGGTTACAAGTATCCTCTGACAACTGCGTTCTATAGGGAGAAGGCAGATACAAGTAGAACGGATCACTATCTTAGTACAGCAAATGTGCAATCCCGTTCAATGGTGTGAAGTAAAGAGTGGCCATAAACGGAATGGAAAATCTATGAATGGCCTCAGCTAAGCGCGTCGAGGCACGAAATTTCCCAACTAACTTAACTACAGCTTGGATGCCTAGACTCACATGCGCCCAGTCATTCCGAGAAACGGTCAGAGTGACTCGGTACTTCCACAATCCTTAAGCCCATCCACCTTGATGCCTTTATGAGTACCTCAATGTTCTGAAATACCCACCATGGCGCTCTTCGGGTCCACTACCTCCGCTTCGACATCAGCAGGCAATACTACTGGTGATATCTCAAAAGATGTCGCATTGAACCAACCACCTGACGACAGCATTTCCGACCTTTCATTTTCTCCTACTGCAGATTTCCTTGCTGTAGCATCATGGGACAAGAGACTTCGCATATATGAAGTCAGCGAACAAGGGCAAAGTCAGGGCAAAGCGGAGATCACCTTTGATGGGCCTGTTCTGAACTGTTCATGGTCACACGTAAGGATACGGACATCAGCGAAGCGCCCTACACCTACTAATGCTCTCACCAGGATGGCACCAAGGTCGCTGGCGCCAGTGCCGACAAATCTGCCAAAATTATCGACCTAGCGTCCAACTCTACTGCTGCTCAGCAAGTCGCCGCCCACGACCAGCCTATACGCACGTGCCGATTCATTGAGTCGTCTGGGAACCCCATGCTCGTGACCGGCTCCTGGGACAAAACGGTCAAGTACTGGGACCTCCGCAGCTCAACCCCGGTCGCCAACATCGAAAACCAAGAACGCGTTTATTCCATGGACGTCAAGAACAAATTACTCGTCATCGCCACCGCCGACCGCTACATCAACATTGTTAACCTTGACGAACCAACAAAATTCTACAAAACACTTCAATCACCCTTGAAATATCAGACAAGAGTCGTGAGCTGTTTTACGGACGCCATGGGCTTCGCGGTGGGCAGCATCGAAGGCCGTTGCGCCATCCAGTACGTCGAGGATAAAGACGCCAACCTCAACTTCTCGTTCAAATGCCACCGCGAGACACCAAGTACCGGACCAAATCGAGACGTCAGCAATGTTTTCGCCGTAAACGCCATCTCATTCCACCCGCAGCATGGAACCTTCAGCACAGCAGGTAGCGATGGGACATTTCACTTTTGGGACAAGGATGCCAAACACAGGTTGAAAGGGTATCCGGCGGTTGGAGGCACTATCAGCGCAACGGACTTCTCGAGAAATGGGAATATCTTTGCTTATGCGGTCAGCTATGATTGGAGCCGAGGTTATACCAACAATACGACACAGACCCCAAACAAAGTCATGCTGCACCCGATTGCGCCGGAGGAGGTTAAGCCTAGGGCAGGAGCAAAGAAGAGATGAAGAGGTGATGCGTACGGAATGGTAAAAGGGTGAAAACCTGAAATTACTAATCCACCCGGCACATCATATGAGCTTCCGACCGAAGCGTCCCTGGTACTTGAGGCACCGGCCCGTTTGCTAAATTGGCTGGAATTGAGGAACGTGACAGGGAAAAGTGCGAAGCCTAAACCATTCGATGGGAGGAGCACGAAGGTTGAACGAGAGATTCGATCGGGAGAAAGGACCACATCTGACGTCAGAGGCAACCCATGCGTGATAGCGTTGAGCAAGCATGCCGAAATAATACCAGTTCAGTTTCTCTAAGCACGTTACGCATGAAAGATCAAGCCTGAAAGCCATTCACATGTAAGACCATAAGGCCCGGCTGGTTCTCCATCGTAGGAATCATGTCCGACCTTGACACGTAGAGGATATTTTCCTCATTTGTTTCTGTTGCCGGCCTTTCCAATTCTCCGTAATGATTCTTGGATTTCTGCCTAACCACAGAGCCTTCAGGTCTTCCTTCATCCAGAAAAGATGTTGTACCATATGACCCATCCAACTCTCAGGCGCCGAGAATCATGAATGATGTATCTTGTTTCAGCCATCGGCAACACAGTACAGCGCAGCATAATTCATCTTCTCACTGATGGCAGTACGAGCTGTGATCATGTGATGCAAGGCGACAAAGCGAACAAAGCATCATCGGCCGCTTGACTTCGCTGACAAGGCGACTCTGTGCCACCGGTGAACTCATAGTGGCAGGGAATAAGGTCCTGGTACCTACAGTGTGGAGAAAAGTAGTATGTGGGGATAGGAGAAAGGGGGATGACTCGAGATTTCGACGGAGCCCCTGCTTGGCATCAATTTCCGAACTCGGACAGAGACCAAATGTCTGCTGAAGGCGGTTGTAGCTAATGTTCAAGCAGAGGAACCTGCGCATCCACACTTGGTCGTATTCGAAGGCCTGATCTGTCACATAGAGAGATGCAGAGAGATGTGGAAGGAAGGAGAGTCGTTCCAGGCCAAATAAACGGTCAAGACTCTCCAACCAAAGGCTCTAATGACGGACAGCAGCATTATTCAGTTCTTCAATGTTGCCCGACCCAGAAGTGGGCTGAGACTCGTTCTCGATAGGATCCCCTGAGACCGACATGTTGTACGGCTCGGCAATCATTCTATCAATGATCTTAGCTTTGGCGACCGCTTTCTTCATCCTGTCGTCAAACGCCTCGACAGCCTCGTCAGTGTTCTCTTCTGACAGGGTCTGCGGATCCGTCAGCTTCAGCAAAGTCTCGACGTGCTTCTTGAGCCGGGAATTCTCTGGCAGGGTTGGGAGATTGGAAGGGTCTGGAGCGTTGTTATCATTGCCTGGTTTCGAGTCCTGGGTAGTCACTACGGCTGCTTCGAAGGGTGATGGATCCAGACCATTATCTGGCATCGGATTCGGATCGAACAGGCAAGCATTCAGCATTAGAGCTCTTCCGTGGAGTTTGCCCATTTCAAGAGCTTTATGGTAGCCTCTTTCAATGCCAAATATTCTCCCCTCTGTATATCCAGCTTCCAGCCCGTCGGCTTTTCCTTCGTCGAACCCTGCTTGGTAGGAGGTCTCTTCGAGATCGAGGACGCTGTCCAGGATATCATCGTTCATGATCCCAGACATGTAATAGACATCAGTACAGTAGCCTTTCGTACACTGCTTGTCGCTTTGGGTTGACAAAGCCCAGACGATATTGTGGCTTGAAACACTTCAGCTGGAATCAAAGGGCATCAAACTGAAGGACGATAAGCACAAAGACAGCGGAATCATATTCGGCTTTTCAACACGATGGAAAAACATATTTCAGGTTGACCTGTGCCCACTCCGCACCTTGCCCGCCTGTTGGGGTTTTGTTGCGCTGCAAATATGACACACAGGTGACAATTGATGTTGACTCACAGTTGTTCCGTAGAAGTCATACACTGTTGCCATCCTCGAAGCCGTCCTCGACCCAGCCATGGCTTCAAAAGATAAAATTCTCCCAAAGCAGGGGCAGCGGAACGTTTTAATCACCTCCGCATTGCCGTATGTGAACAACGTGCCCCATCTTGGAAACATCGTCGGCAGCGTCCTGAGCGCCGATGTCTTTTCTCGGTAATTCTTCTCGAACATACACGGGAGATCCCTTGCTCATGATTCTTCAGGTATAACAAAGCTCGAGGACGACCTACACTCTACGTTTGCGGTACCGACGAATACGGCACTGCGACGGAGACCAAAGCCCTTGAAGAGAAAGTGACACCAGAAGAATTATGCAGGAAATACAACAGAATACATGCCGATGTTTACGAATGGTTTGAAATCGGCTTCGACATATTTGGGCGCACACCGACCAGACAACATACAGAGATCTCCCAGGATGTATTCACGAAGCTGTACAGGAACGGTTTCTTGGAAGAGAAATGGACTGAGCAGCCATACTGCGAGTCGCATAACAGATTTCTCGCCGATCGCTTCATCGAGGGTACCTGTCCAACGTGTGGCTACGAAGACGCGAGAGGAGACCAATGCGACAAGTGTGGAGTTCTGCTTGATGATCCTCTAGACCTGATAAAACCACGATGTAAGGTTGACGGGGCAACTCCTGTTCGGCGGAGGACAAAGCATACGTTCCTTCTCCTTGGTAAATTGCAGCCAAGGATTGAAGAGTTCACGAAGCTTTCAACAGAGAAGGGTGCTTGGTCGAAGAATGGGCGAATTATCACAGAGTCATGGCTGAAAAAGGGTTTGAAGGATCGGGGTATCACAAGAGATCTATCTTGGGGCGTACCCGTCCCTTTACCAGAATATGAAAACAAGGTTCTCTATGTGTGGTTTGAGGCTTGCATTGGGTACCCTTCGATCACCGCCAATTACACTCCAGAGTGGAAGCAGTGGTGGCACAACCCCGACGAGGTAAAGCTCTATCAGTTCTTGGGCAAAGACAACGTACCCTTCCACTCGGTCATCTTCCCTGGTTGCCAGATGGGCTCAGGCGATAATTGGACCATGCTTCACCATCTCTCAGCCACTGAATACCTCAACTACGAAAACGGCAAGTTCAGCAAGTCCCGTGGCGTTGGCGTCTTCGGCAACAACGCAAAGGACACCGGCGTACCACCAGATGTCTGGCGCTACTATCTCATGAAGAACAGACCTGAGACGGGCGACACGCAATTTGAATGGCAAGCCTTCATCGACGGCAACAACTCTGAACTGCTGGCCAAACTCGGCAACTTCGTCAACAGAATCATCAAGCTCGTCAACAGCCCCAAAGCCTACAACGGTACCATCCCGGACGCCTTCTCAGCCTCCAACCTCCCCGACACCTTCACCACCCCCCTCTCGGAGATAACAGACCTCCTAATCCAATACCTCGCCGAAATGGAAGCCGTCCGCCTGCGCTCCGGCATCCTCCTCGCCATGAAGATCGCCGAAGCCGGAAACGGCCTCATCCAGTCCCACCGGCTCGACAACGCCCTCATCGCCAACCACCCCAACCTCGCCGCCGCCGTCACCGGCACAGTCCTCAACCTCATATATCTCTGCTCCGCCGTCTTCGAGCCCTACCTCCCCGCCACCTGCGCCTCGATCCGCGAGCAGCTCGCCGTCCCTTTCCTCCAGATTCCGTCCGAAGAAGAAATCGCCGGTGCCGGGGGCTGGAAACCGACGTACCTGAAAGCGGGCCACCGGATCGGGAAGGCGAGTTATCTGTTCACGAAGATAGACGACAGCAAAGCGGGGTACTGGCGTGAGATGTATGGTGGGAACCAGGAGGAGAGGAGGAAGAAGGAGGAGGAGGCGGCGAAAATAGCGGCCAAGAAGGCGGCGAGTAAGGCCAAGGCGAAGGAGAAGAAGGCGGCCAAGAAGGACGGTGCTGGGAAGAAGGAGGCGGATGGGGATGGGGATGGAAAGGCGGTCAAGGGAGAGGAGGCAGCGACCGTGGATGGAGAGGTGGGAGCGCCACGGGACGAAGGGGAAGTGAGAATCGAAGAGGGGGAGGCCATGAATGAGGTGTTGGATGGAGTGGCGCAGGTCACGTTGCCCAAGTCTTGACGTCCGACCGCGGTGCTTGTTGATTGCTGCGAGTACCACGGGGTTACGGAAATCTGCTCACGAGAGCTCCTGGATGCTTTAGAGGTACGATAGACAGCCAGTAGAAGACGCAAGGGATGCCACTTAAGGGATCAGATGGGTTTCCTCGTTCGAACCCTGCTGGATTGCGTCGCGGAGAAATAAAACCCTTCTTAGAGCGTACTTTCCCTGGCACTTCTAGTGTAGTACATTGATTCTCTTTCAGAATGAATTCCATGACCCCGAACCTCGAGGCCACTCTATCCATCAGCGACTGCACATCCGTCACGAGCAGTTCGCTTTGTGAAGTCTAACTTAGTTCTATCCTGCGTTACGATCTACCGAGGTCGGTATGCAAACCAGTAGCATATCTCGAAAGCGCTTGAACTACCGCCTGATCTGTGCCTGTCTTCGATCTCGTTATACATCTCATCAAATGGCCCTCCTAGGTTGACACCGTTTAGCTGACGGACTGGAGCCGGTCGGGGTACCAGTGCTCCCGCAGCCACGCCATGAGGTCCTTTTCCGGTCTTGACATTCCGCTACGCCACGGGTGGCAGGGATGCATTGCCCTACCGGTGAAACGGGGCCTCGATGAGAGAAGCGTTGAGGATGTCTTATGGCTCTTTGCTCTTTGCTCTTTGACTGCAGTTAAAATGCTTCGGACAGGATGTGTTCTACCTCCCGCTTGGCCTTGTTCATAGAATGTTTGACGTCGTCCGCACCTGGCACTTTCCATCCTCACTCCGTGACTCGCTCCGTCGAAGCGGTGCCAATGGTATCATGTGTATTGCCAGCCTCTTCGTTAGCTTTCAGACTTGCCGTCACTCTTTGGGCTCTTCTTCGTCCGTCCACCCAGCGCATAAACTCACCGTAGGTCTGTGGCATGATCCGGACATCGTTGTCGACATGAAAGGTGTAGAAGAATGTTCCTGTACTCTTTCGCTCCTTATGCTCGACATTGCGCACCTTGGTCGTCACGATCACTTGAATCCGGGTACCGCCGTTGATATCAGGCTCTGTGAACGTCACACCAGCGGAGAGGTAGAGCACGCTTCCGACTGGTACGGGGTTCTCAAAGGTGCTCGGGTCGAGACTGAGGAAGTTGGGTTTCGTGTGGGAGAATGCTGCTGCGCATGTGAATGCTAGCTCGAAAGTCTGCTTTAGGAGGTAGCCACCGAAGATCATGAAGTTGTGCCTGTTTCGGTATTGTGGTTGCATTATCTGGGCAGAATAGACAGTTGCTTTGCTCATGTAAGATACGTTGTTAGGTTTTTGAGCAGGGTTGAATGAGTCTAGGAATGCCAGCGAGTCCGTCCACATTTTGTGTAGCAGCGCTGATTCCTCTGCATTGGGTGCTTTCTGCGTTATAGCCGTATGTTTCAGCGCCTTTTTGCTCTTGTAGTTTTCTTCTCCCCTAGCGTAAAGCTGCCTTTCCGCGTCGTTTTCAAGTTTGAGTGGGGCGACGTTGACAGGTTTTTTGGTGATGGGATCGAGGGATACCATTGTGAAAGCACAAGTCATAAAAACGTCCTCCTCTTTGACCCTTTCAGCTTCCTTGGGAGGTACTTTTGCTATTTTAAGGCTTACCTCCATGCTGCTGCGTCCCGTAGCGAACGTCACCTGGCCACTCAATTCCAGGTCACAGATCTCGTGAAGTTGGTTTTTAATAGTGATCCGATCAACAGCAGCGGTGACCGTAGTAACTCCTTCTCCTGTGTGCTTGTACGCCACGACTCCGGATAAAGCATCGAGGTCCATGAGTAGAGTACCCAGACGGATCTGGCCGGATGAATTGGCGTACGTATCGAGCAGCCAGGGGTCCTGAGCGAGAGGCAGCACCTAGATCCCACATGAGCCAACGATTGAAACACACAAATGAGACCATACACATTTGAAATAGCTGTCTGACATCCTTTTGGGCGTTAGATCTGGCTTGATTGGTTCAATGGGCAGGTTGGCGTTCTGAGTCTTGTCCTCCTTGCTTTGTCGAAGAGCCTCGATCCATGGTGTCCGCACACGCATCTCTGTCAAGGCTTTGTACACGCCATCTGTCTGCTGTGTTAGGCTGGAACGAAAACATCGACGTTGTATCTTTGGCCGCTGCGCACAGAGCTGCTGACGGCCAGATAGGAGGACAGCTTGCAGGATGCGCAGTGAGGACTGGGTATTCATGTCGGATTACTCATAACAAGGTTCTGCGAAGCTTGAGAGGGAAGTCTGCCTTTGTGGGCTAGTTAGTCAAGACGAAGAGTTACGTGCTTCGGAAATGGTGCTCAATTGCTTCTTCGAGAAGACCATCCCTCCGCACAGCATCCTGCTGAACAGCGTAAACTGTGTACTTCGGTGCAATCCACCTTCAAGAATTTGACCACCTAGCCTCTGTGGCCTTGCCATGTCTTGTGGAGCTATTGTGCGTCATCTCACAAAATGTCAATGGTAATTCTCGCCCTTTTACCCGCAAAGGGTTCTCAAAATACTTGTTTGCTCGCATCCAAAGCAACACCATTCTATGCAGTATAGGTCTTTAGGTCTACTAAATAGTATCCGGCTTCATACTTATATGAACGACACTGTGTTCGACCATGGCTTCCTAATGTACCGCACATATTGCTAAGGAATTGCATCCACTTTGTTGACGGCTCCAACAAGAATCATCCTGCCTTCGTAATTCATCCAGAGTACTGAAGTGCCCATGCATGGTTACGCATTCACGTTGTTCTTCGTCAGGATGGCTGGTCAGGAGAAAAGCCGAGATAGCACTTTGCGCAAATGCTGATTAACCAACTCACCAAGACAGGTACTTATGCTGGCGCACTGTGAAGTCGATGAATGTCAGCGGCCCTTCTAACGGTCTCGTTCACCAACGAACGCCTGAGCATAATGCAGCTCACGACTGAGGTCTTACTGACATGAGAACTGTAGCATGGCCCGACGTTCACAGCTTCTATGGTTAGAAGATGCAGGCAATCGTGCCGACGGGTTTGCCCTGAATGTACATCAGACTGCCACATCAATATGCATGGAGTGATAGCCAAAGCTATCCTGGAGACAAGTCCTGGCAAGGAGCTGGATCAAGATCAAATTCTTGACATAGTCTAGCATGCAACATTCTCTCAGATCTATATTCTCTCTTTCCTAGGGATGAACCTACCTATGGGACCATCGGCGCATGGAGAAAGTTGTCCGCATATAACAACGGTGCTCTCCTCGAGACCTTCTTGGCCCACTCGTTCCTGTTTCGAGTAATCTGGAAGCAGATTTCAATCATGTCATGGTCTTTGAGAGCATTTCGAAGTTGTATACATTTACTCTGTTGTTTGCTCTTGAGATCCTTTACCCTCAATGGCTGTATATCAAATAGATCTTGGAAGTGTATCTCTCTCACAGCTCAGCACCGGGATGCAGTTAGTTTCCAACATCTCTGTCGAGCTTTCAACAGATGTGGCCTGCCCGGTTGGACCCAAGTTCCCATATTCATCTTTCCTTGATTCGGATCACTGGATAATAGCTAAGCCATGTTTTATGATCTCTTTCTTGGTTTCTTCTCAAGAAGGTTCATCATTCCCTTTCGATTCACAGGCAATTTTCTTGAAGCAACTTGGCAGGATCCTGAGTAAGGCAGAGGTAAGGGGTTAAGTACAGATCAGAGTAACTACTAACATATCGTAGCTGTGGTCTCAACTGCAGCTCAGAGCGGACGTCCACCTGCCACATAATGACCTTTTAAAGGATGACAACGGTTTTACAGCTCTAAAGCTCGAAGTCCGCCAGCAAATCGCAGGTGGCAATCATCAGCCAGAACATGCTTGCCAACATTCTTATGAAGTAAGCAACGGAGAAAATTCGAAGCCCCCCGCGGGGATTCCGACCCTTGTTCTTCGTGCGGTCAATATCTTCTTCACGTTTTCGTGCCTCAGGACAACTACACTCGTGCCACAAAAGAGGTCTTCCTGCGAGGAAAACATTCTCCCCGATCAGACTGACAGTCCCAGGGTATCGGGAGATGGCGTGCTGAACCCTGCTGGCTTTGATGAACAATCAATTGGAATCGATAAAACCCAGCTGGCTGCTTCGCAGAGGTTCGGTAACGCACCGTTCCTGGACGGTTTTGATGCCAATAACCTCATGATTCCTTCTGCCCCTAATCAAATTAGCTCGGACACATCAGCAGATTTGTTCAGTAGCGCTTTTGAAGATGACAGTGACGAGACGCAAAGCATTGTCTTCTCGGGCCAAGAGTCAGCCTTTGTGCAGTCACAGGATGAGTCCCGTGAAGCGGGCTTCAGGGAGTCTTCAAGCTCTTGTTTTCTGTCGATGAACGCGTTGATTGATGGAGCCTTCCGCAGTATAATTTGTCCTAAGCCTATTCGTACAGCGCCTGGAATCAAAATGGAAAGATCCAACTTAGAAAGGGGACTTGCTGACATTGCTCCATCGACCTTCAGCCCTGGTTACAGGAAGGCGGTGGCGGCCCGAGGGCCTCTCGTACCCACCATTGCCCGTTTCTTGACCTCGTTCTTGCAGAAAGCGAAATGTTTTCGTCTCATAACAAAGAAGGACGAA
Source organism: Endocarpon pusillum Z07020 (assembly GCF_000464535.1). Classification (NCBI taxonomy): domain Eukaryota; kingdom Fungi; phylum Ascomycota; class Eurotiomycetes; order Verrucariales; family Verrucariaceae; genus Endocarpon; species Endocarpon pusillum. Next base: position 61,661 of record NW_006913589.1, read on the forward strand.
TTAATACAGCAATTCCCGAAACTCCAATCTACTGGGAACCTTCAGACGGATCAGACTGGAGAGGAAGGGGCAAAGCTCAAGGAAGTAGTGAAGATGCATCTATGGATGACAATGACAAACGCCTTACGAGATCCACAGCCAGCCCGCAGACTGAAGCCGTTGCAACATTTTCGCAAGTCTGTTGTGGTGGATTCGAATGAATCGCTTGATATTGAGCAGGCTGAGCTAGAATGTAGCGGATTTGATAGGGAGTCAGATGATCAAATGTTAGAAGAAGACTACAACGCGCTCTTCGAACCTATCTATCATGATGCAAGCTACGACTATGACATGCTAGAGAATCTTGACGAAGAAGATGAAGCAGACAACTTCGAGGAATACGAACCAGATCTCTTTGAAGAATATGAGGAATGGCTGAGAAGTGCTTGCGAGCATGAAAATACTGGCAGCACTGAGCTCCTATTTGACAATAATCGTTGCTGTTCTGAATCAGAATTCATCTCGCAAGAGACCTCCACTGCTCTCCTCTCACCTATGCTCCAACCTCAAGAGAAGTTCCATGAACCGGGCCAAGTTGAACTAGCATCGGACACAGCTCCCCCAACGCATCCGAGGATTTTCCCGGTGTTATCACTCGGAGATTTGGATGCAACTACTGACGATGGTGGCGATGGTGACTGGACTGATTTGCTTGATGAAGCAGATCCCGGCGAGTCTGGAGATGTGGCAGCCGACAGAAGCCTTGCCCGGCCAATCGCTTCGCTTCACGACGAGTATGAGCCGAGCTTCGAGCAATGGGAGTTCGACCGGGAACAGGGATATGATGGTATGTTGTTTGACTAGAAATCTGTGGGCGCTCCTGCACACGTGATGAATGTGCGGCGTTTGATTGAGAATTGGTCAAAAGCTCAGGCACGGCTATACTCGACATGGGAGCTCTTCCGGCATGGTTTCACGTAGGTGACTGACAGATATCGAGGGAGAGCCAGCTGTTGCCTGAAGCTCGGTGCCAGACTATTTAACAAATACCCAAGATACTCTGAGGCGATCTTCATCCACCAGCGAGCATTGGTGGTAAGAGAAGAGGAACCTGTAGGATTCATGGTGATGAAATAGGCTTTGACGATGTGATCGTTTCTTATTACAGATCCAGACCTAGAATGTCTAGTCTTTTCAGGGACTTTCAAACTTCTCAAGCTGTAGGGGGCTATATTCGCTTCCAAATCGATGTAGAGAAATTTGTCCGATGCTTTTTACTAACGCCGGGTCCAATGCAAGGGAGGGAGCAGAAAAGCCCGCCTCCTCTTCCAGCTGAAGCGCTCTTCATTCTTCATCTTGTCATACCAGCTTCGAACCAAATCAAAGCGTTTTATCGCCAACAAAATCGTACAGCCCCAGACGCCGTCGCTATGCCGCACCATGCCATGTAGAGATATCCCTTCGTTCCTGTTTCCCATCTCTCCTCCTCCTCCTCCTCATCCTCATCATCATCACCAACCCCCCCAAAAAAGGGAAAAAGAAAAACCCCTCCCTCACCCGACCGTAGCCGCCGAGCCATCACTCAGCGCGGTCCCCACCGTCCTCTCGGACTCCCTACTACTCCTCTCCCCGGCGACGCCCTGGGCAAACGCGCCACCGACGAAGCCATTCTCGAGCGCCAAGGCCTTCAAGTCGCTCGCCGGCTCGAAGCGGCGGAGCTTAGCTAAGAGGGTACTCGGCGATGCAGGCGTCGTCGGTCCAGCCGGTGACCTTGCGGAAGCAGGCGGCGATGCAGCCGGTGCGGTGCTTGCCCTTGTTGCAGTGGATCAGCAGCGGCTGGTTGCGCTTGTCGAGCATGAGCCGGAGGATGCGCGCCACCGTGGCGGCCGGGGTGGCGACGGCGATGTGGTGGTGCTTGATGCCGGTGAGGGCCATGAAGGCGGTGTTGGCGGCGGGGAGCGGGTCCGGGGCCAGGGGGATGATGGTCTTGAAGCGGTAGGTTTTCAGGGCGGAGAAGTGCGCCGCTTGCGGGTACGAGCTGCGGTAGATGCCGGAAGTTTGTCGGCAGGCCGGTCCCGTCGGGCGTCGGCGGTTGCGATTTGTCTTCCTCCATGGTGAGGGACATGGTGCGGAAGATGGAGGTGGTGTTGTTGTCGATGGCGTCTTGGTCGGAGACGCTATCGTCTGAGTCTATCCAGCGTCCTGGCATCGTCCTCCGGATGCTCATTGTGGGAATTTCCTGGGATGGAAAAATTGCGAGGGCGCGGAGGAGTGATATATATAGATAAATACCGGAGTGTTACCGGTGGAGAACTTGGTTGGGCGCTGATGGTCGAGATGCTCGGGGAAGAGAGGAGTTACAGTTACGGCGAGAAGCTGATCAGTAGCCGAACATCCAAGTCAGATTTCTGGTCTCTGCGGTTATCGGATAGAATGGTGCCTAGAAGCGAGGGGTCGAGGAGATCGAATCTTTTAGACCTATAGGCCTAAGGAGGACCTGATGACCGCAGCACTAAAGGAACACCATCTTGTGAGAGGTGCCCGAGATTTGTGAGATAGACGAGCATCTGTCGCGTGCTAGTCTCAACACTATGCCGGATCGATTGTGCAAATCACGATGGTTGCAGATGGCGGCAGTGAGAAGGTGCTCGTTGTGGGTTGCCGTTCTACAGGCTCTGGTAGGGCTGGACCAATCTGATGGATATGATGAGTTGTATCCCGGGTCCCCAGGGAGTCTGATCTTTGACCAGCGTTTGCCTTTGCGCTCTTGGTGGCGGAGAACCTTTGTGAAGAGGCAAACCAGCTAGTTTAGCGGACCTTGAAGCGATTTCTACTGGAAAGATAAAGTTGATCATCCATGTTGAAGACCATACAAGGTGCAAGCGTCTTTTTTCTTGGCTTGAAGGGGTATGTAGATGGATCAACAGGCAGATGATTCATTTTTTGCGGGTGTACTGCCTAGAAAAAGTGTTCCAATGCCAAGCGGGTTGGAGAGAAGGATTCTGTGCTTGTATGGTGGAGAGCTGGGCAGTGAAACCAGGCAAAAACAGTCTTGGAGTCGGCCACTGCGGCATAGTACAGCATATTTAACAATGTATGTTATTTTGAGCCACGATGTTTGTTGTACGAGTGAAGTTTGTCACCAACCATTCCATCCGATGGGTCTTCAATGACTGATTGACAACTGTCTCATCAATTCTTGGGATGTGTCACCCAATTGAAGTGCTCATGCATCCCCACGCTTGCCGGACACGGAATTTAGCTGTCACTTTAGTGCCAAGGCAGCCTACTGAGTCAGCATGATTGCTCTTGAGACGCAATGAGAAAGTCTTGAAACCATCTCGCTAATCGTCTCAATGTGGCTCAAGATGTTTGCTGGCGGTCAAGCTTGTCTCTTCCACATGGCAGAAGTGTGGCAGAGTGTGCTCGCGATGCTTGCAGAAGACCGGTTCCGTAGCTGCTCCAGGAACTCACTTCCCGCTTTGGAACTTTCCTCTTCTGGCAGTCTAATATAAGATAGCTTGTCTGAAGCTCACTGCTCCAGCTGAGGCTTTAACGCCCCTCTCCGGGCCTGCTCTCTGATCCATAATAGTCGAAAGCCAGTTCAGTTGAGAGGTATCCCTAGACCGAACATTTGGATGGAATTGACCCATGCCCTTTCCATCGAGTTAGCCATCAGACAGGGCATTGAATATCATGGTAATGCTCACGCTTCAGATAGTTTTTCAATACTGATGTTCTTGATCTTGGCGATGACGTGGGCGACCTGCATGATTGTAACCGGCTCGTTCCTGCCTTTGACCATCACACCTTTCTGCCATTTCTCCTTCTTTACCGCTTTCATCGAAAGTTTCGCGGCGTCATCCATGTACTTCGAGGAGGCATGCGAAGGTCTTATCTCACACTATCAGTGTTAGTGTTATGCCTTGGCCTTTCCTCAGACTCTGAACTAGGCTCACCCAAGGTCCGTCAGTCTCGATTTGCAACCTTTCCAGTGGCACTTCTCTGACGACTGCAATATTCGCTTCTGTTTTCATGCTACATCCGTTGATCCCAATATCGAAGCCCATCGTCACAAGCCTCTGCATCTCGTCAAGTGTCCCTGTGAAGCTATGGACGAGGCCTCTTTTCGGCAAGTTGTCGAGTCGTGGTTTCAGAAGTCTCTCGAAATCCTCACTGCAAGCTCTGGAGTGCAGAAACAGAGGCATCTGAAGTTCTGTAGCTAGATCGAGCTGAGCCTCGAAGTATCTAAGTTGCGTTTCCTTGGGGGCTAACATTAATCTGTCGTAGTCCAGACCTATCTCGCCAAAAGCGACAGCATGGCCACTATCTCTGGATTGAATTGCAAGCTTCTTCAACTCTGCCAAAGCTGCGTCAGGTCCGTGGGGGTGCTTGTCGAACTGTTCTGACGAGCAAGGATGCACACCAACCGTGGCGTAGCAGATGCCCGCTGTTCTCCATCTTAGCATGTAGCCTCGGAAATGGAAGGCTTGACATACGGAATTCCTCTGTGAGTTGGATTGCGTGGGCAGACTCCTTCAGATCTGAACCAGTGACCATCATCTTCTCACAGCCCACCTCAAGTGCTCTCTGGATAACATCTCGGAGGTCATCATCATGAGCAGGCTTTCCGTGATAGACTCCTCGGAAGACAGGATCGCCAAGATTGATTCCTATCTTCAATTGATCAGTATCAAAATAGACACGGGAAGTATCAAGTCCTTTACGTCAGCATATCTCAATCTTCGTTGAGTTGACATTGTGCAATTTCGGCTTGACGAAGATGGGACGAGGCCTGGATGGTATTGCCTTGCATGCAGGCCAGCAGCATGAAAAGTAGAACCTGCTCCACCTTGTCAGCTCCCGGTCATGATTCGGGGTCGCTATTCGCAAGACATTCTCCTACCAAGCCGGTGCTGATGTCTTGCTTGGCGTAGAAATTGTGGACAAAAAAGGACTTTGGAAATCCTCCACCACGAAGAATTTGAGAGCATCTGACAGCACAGGTCTTCCCCTACCGCTCACTTTCACCGCATCCTAAAGAGCGATGGGTTTCAATATTTCTATCACGATGGTGAGTCTTGATACACGACAGGACTTGTGCCGGGATAAGTAAATATGATTGACCCCGACATGCTCGGAGTGAATGCCGAGCTCTGCGAACCCCAACAATGCTAGTATGCGATGAGTAAGTACTAATAGTAGCAAACGAATACCTGAAAACCGCCATCACTGGCCCATTCTCTCACATGTATTCGATGCATTTTCATTCTTGTTTTGCACAAGATCGTCAAGATTGAGTCGCCTTGGAAAAGACATCTTCCAACCGAGGAATCGTCTTGGCTTCGCTCTCTGGATTAAAATGTCTACAGGTTTAGTATCCATAGAAGAGATTTCGAAACATGATTCGCCGTCTGACTGCTGGCTCGTGATTGACAACCAGGTGTGGGACATGACCGAGTTTGCACCCTCCCATCCGGGCGGTCCAGGCATAATACATCGCTACGCCGGACGTGATGCCACTCAAGCCTACTCCGAGATCCATGCTCCATCAATCATCAAAGACAACCTCCCGGCTATCAACCTCAAGGGCAGCCTAGACCCTTCAACCATCAACGATGAATGGCTCAAACCACCCCCTACTGCCCCTCAAGCCACACCTCCCGGAGACAACTCGCAACCCGACCTCGACACCATCATCAACGCCCACGACTTCGAACTCGCCGCCCAGAAGACCTCTACCGCCAAAACATGGGCCTTTTACTCCTCCGCCGCCAACGACCTCGTCACCCGTGACGCCAACAGATCCCTCTACTCACGCATCTGGTTTCGGCCACGAGTCATGCGCAACGTCCGCAGCGTGTCCACCAGCAGCACCATCCTCGGCCTCCCAAC
>NW_006913589.1:68199-88343 GCF_000464535.1 Endocarpon pusillum Z07020
GGGTTGGGGCGGCCCGTGCTGTTTGCGACCGCGTATGGACAGCAGGGCGTGGAGCATCTGATCGACATCATGCAGGATGAACTCGAGGTGGCGATGCGTAATTGTGGAGTTACGAGTCTGGAGGAGGTCGGGCCGTGGTTGGTGAACACGGCGGATCTGGACCATTTGGTTCCCGCGGAGGAGGGGCATCCCTATGCGAGGGATTGGAGGAGAGGAAAAAGGGAAAATGGGTTGAAAGCGAAGCTGTAGATGGGACTGTGGCAGGCTTCGAGTAGCAAAGGTCTGGGAATGTGTTTGCTTATGTCAAGGCGAAATGGATGGGAGCCCTTTTTGCCAAAACAATGGTATAAGAATATACAGTATCTGCACTGCATCCCAGTACACAACCCGTCAACGCCGTGTCTTATGCAAGCCCTGTTTATCCAGCAACCCTTCAATCTCGACAGTTTCCGAGGCCCTGCTGATTGTGAAACAGCCAAGTGAAAAGCAAGCATGCCTATAACATGAGCACATAAGGTATAACAGACGCCCCCACTGTCGCCGGCCAGAAGAGCTTGTCAGTGACTCTCAACCGCTGCACATAACGCACTCCTCCTTGTTCTGAATCGAGCCTGTATCAAAATAATCAGTGAAAACCTAACTTGCCGATGATATTTGCAACTCACACATCAGCACCTTCTGTGCATAGATATCACCTTCACGATCCTCGTTGTTCTCTTTATCATCCTCCTCCTGTGTCTTCTTGTCCGTCCTGGTAACAGGATCCGGAAGGCCTTCATCCTGATCTGGTGTCTCGGCAGGATCGGTTGGTAGTGCTCTAGGGGAAGACTCATCGCTATCTTCACCTTCACTTAGACGAGAAGCCTTCTTGATTGCCGCCGGAGCAAAGGTCTTTTGCTCGCTGGTGGGCGGAGGCGTGGCTGTAGGGGTTGGCATCCCATTGACGGATGTTGCGGATCCGTGGCCGCTGCCTTTTTGGGCGTACATTGGTCTGGGAATTGCTGCGTATGAACCGTTATACCCGCTAGAGGTGAGTCTCTTCTTTGGTGCTGCTCGCTGACGCGCCACATTCGTGTCTACTACTTGAAGCTGCTCCTGGTCCACTGTGAACTGGATGGGCGCAGAGGCGGCCATGGTACGCAGGTAGTACATTCCCGTCTTCAAGCCAAGTTTCCACCCAGCGAAATGCATGGAGGTGATCTTGCCCATGGTAGGCTCCTTGAGATGAATATTGAGAGACTGGGATTGGTCAATGAATGCACCTCGATCAGCAGCCATCTGCACGATAGTTCGTTGGCTGATCTCCCAAACAGTCTTGTACAATGCTTTGATATCAGCAGGAATGTTGGGAATATTTTGGACTGAGCCGCCATCAGCAATGATTCTGTTCTTCATGTTGTCGGACCAGAGACCGAGATCAACAAGATCTTTCAACAGCCATGGATTGACGACCTGGAATTCTCCAGCCAGAACACGACGAGAGTAGATGTTCGAGGTATATGGCTCGAAACACTCGTTATTTCCCAAGATCTGGGAGGTGGATGCTGTCGGCATAGGCGCCACAAGAAGGGAGTTGCGAACACCATGCTTGGCGATGTCAGCCTTCAAGCTGGCCCAATCCCACAAATCTGACGGTGTGACGCCCCACATGTCGTACTGAAGCTCGCCTTTGGAGACTGGAGAACCCTCGTAGGTCTCATATGTTCCGAGCTCTTTGGCAAGCTCACAGGAGGCAGTGAGTGCGCCATGATAGATCGTTTCAAATATCTGGATGTTTAGTTGACGTGCTTCAGGAGAATCGAATGGCAGACGCAATGCCAGAAAGGCATCTGCAAGACCCTGAACACCGAGACCAATAGGTCTATGTCGGAAATTGCTTCGGCGTGCCTCCTCAACTGGATAATGGCTGCGTTCAATGACCCTGTTCAGGTTGCGTGTCACGACCTGGACCACATCGTGGAGGCGGCCAAAGTCGTACTCGCCTCGACCAGAATCAACATAAGTGGGAAGAGCCAACGATGCCAGATTGCAAACTGCGACCTCATCTGGTGCGCTGTATTCAACAATCTCAGTGCAGAGATTGGAGCTTCGGATAGTCCCAAGGTTCTTCTGGTTGCTCTTTTTGTTACACGCATCTTTATAAAGCATGTACGGCGTCCCAGTCTCTGTCTGAGACTCAAGAATCGCATACCAGAGTTTCTGCGCCTTCACAGCTTTCCGACCGCGGCCTTCCTTCTCGTATCTCTCGTAAAGTGCCTCGAACTCGTCGCCATACACATCTGCCAGGCCTGGAGCCTCGTGAGGGCAGAAGAGAGTCCAGTCAAGATTCTTCTCGACACGTTTCATGAACAGGTCTGGGGTCCAGAGAGCATAGAAGAGATCTCGGGCCCGGCTTTCTTCCTTGCCGTGGTTCTTGCGAAGGTCCAAGAAGTCAAAGACGTCGGCATGCCATGGCTCAAGGTATATAGCGAATGCACCTGGACGCTTGTTGCCGCCTTGATCGACATAACGAGCGGTGTTATTGAAGACGCGTAACATAGGAGTCAATCCGTTGGATGACCCATTTGTGCCACCAATGTAGGAACCAGTAGCGCGAATGCAGTGAACGTTGAGCCCAATACCTCCAGCGTTCTTGGAAATCATGGCGCAGGTTTTGAGAGTGTCATAGATGCCTTCGATACTGTCCTCTTTCATGTCGATGAGGAAGCAGGACGCCAACTGTCCTTGCGGTGTACCAGCATTGAACAGCGTAGGAGAAGCATGCGTGAAGAACTTTTGTGACATGAGGTTGTATGTTTCAATTGCCTTCTCGATGTCGTCACCATGTATGCCCACAGAAACACGCATAAGCATGTGTTGGGGTCTCTCAGCTACTTGTTTACCAATCTTGAGCAGATATGAACGTTCCAGGGTTTTGAAGCCGAAATATTGGTAGTTGAAATCTCTGTCATAGACGATAGCAGAGTTGAGTTCCTCAGAATGTCTCATCACACACTCGTAGGTATCTTTCGAGATCATAGGAGCCGGTTTGTTATTCTTTGGGTTGATGTAATGATAGAGGTCTGAGACAACAGCCGAGAACTGCTTCTTCGTCTGCTTGTGGAGATTCGACACTGCAATACGCGCAGCGAGGATGGCATAGTCGGGATGAGTGACAGTCATATATGCAGCGGTCTCTGCGGCCTGGAGAAGCTGTGTCAGGACGATAAGGAGCAGATATTGTGACAGGACACTTACAAGATTGTCGAGTTCGATTGTAGTGACACCTTGGTAGACGCCAGAGATGACCTTCTGAGTTATTGCAGCCGCATCGACATGTTCTGGGTCAAGGCCATAGCACAATCTTGACACTCTGGCTGTGATCTTGTCGAATTGCACGCGTTCTTTACGTCCATCTGTATGGAGAGAAAAGGTCAGCACGGTGGCGTGGAGAACGTAGAATCGTCAGAAAGCATTGAGCCAGCGACCAACTTGGCACCATGGCAGTGATACAGAATAAAGCAAGTGCAGGGTCCTGCAACACGTACCTCGCTTGAAGACGAACATCTTGCCAGACTACCTTGATAAGGTTTTTCGAGAGGAGAAATCTGCTTCTAGGTTATGAAGAACAAAGAAGAAAAGGACAGGCGTGGATTATGTTCGATTGAAAGACGAGGGTCATCCACAGTGTCGAGTACGCGCATTCAGAGGGTAGACCTGGTTGATTAAGAAGATGATCACTGAACCAAACAGTGGTATTTGGACAGAGGGGCAGGAAGACGCGTTCTAACAAATGTTAATGTCTTAGCGCGTACCACCTGCGCGTGATTAAGTGGTTTCTTCGACACATGGCTGGGCACTGACCCGGATGGTGATTGGCTTCTTACCATCGAAACGAATACATTGAATTTCCAGGTCTTCTTCTCTCCCGAAGCCATCAGATGCGCAATCGACATAGGCTATCATGGCAGCCCCTACAATCACCCCTACAAATGCTCTGCCTGAAGAAGTAAATGCGGCGTCCACTGTGGAACGTGTTTCCAAGCCCATTGATAACACCCTTCTGCGCCGCACCGTGGCACGGCTGGCAATCAAATGTCTCTCATGGAGGCCTCGAATAAATACAGTCACGTTTTGGACGACAGGCATCTGCTACAAGCAGACGAAGGACCAGAGCGAGCCTTATGCCATGCAGTTGGTAGGAGAAAGAACAACTGTACCTATCCCAAAAATGTTGATGGCCTGGAACGGGGCAAAGGAGAAAAGACACACCTCATAATGGAGAGAGTCAAAGGGAAGGAACTTGGTATCTTCTGGGACAGTTGCAGTACCCATTACCGTGTGTTCTATAAGCTCTGCAAATCCTCGAGTCGCAGTGCCGGCGCTGCTGGTTGGTGTTAGAAGAGCTCTCGTAGAAAATCTGAAATGGTAAAAATAGCATATCTTATTAAAATGTAGCTAACGTGCTTCTCATCTACGTATACAAGATTTTACCCTTCCACTCTTCAATCTCTAACTCCTCCTAAGCCAAGCGATAAATCAAACCTAGTATCTACAGACTCGCAGCTAGCATTCAATATAGATTTGACAACTGGCTGCTGCTTTATATGTGGATTCAGATATGTCAACCAAGTAACAGGATCATATCTGGAGCGCCATATTATTTGCAGAACGTGGGGACGTATAGTAACTCCAATTCTTCCGACTGATGTAGGTCATGAACACAAGAAGTATCACCTACAAAATCAGCAGAAACGGTCAGGGCACTATATCCTTTTATTCATGGTTGTGCAAACCGAGTGTCAAGTCTCCAAGGGAACCAAACTATGAAGTTGTTGTGTTGACCCAATTTCAGGCACAGCGGCAGGTGACGGCCATAGATGGGACAAAAGAGTGACAGGGTGACCCTTCAGCCTCTAACCAGAGTGTTTGGCTTCCAATTCCTCATCATGATGATTCAATGACCCTACATTCGTGTCACCCTACATTCGTCACCCATTCGTCGAACTTTTTATCGAACACAAGGAATTGCCGGTGCTTGATGGATGCTTGCGAATCTTCCATCACGTGAAAGGGCCGTGCGTTAAAGGTCTAAGTAGTGGTGACAAGATCACAGATCCAGGTTAATAGAGAGGAAAGGAGATTAGATGAATGCGCAGTTTTTTTTCAATTGGGTTTTGTTCTACTCAACACCTTTGATTGAAAGTCTTGTTGCAAGAAGTGAAACCATTTGTCCCGCACCTGCCAGTATTTCCATAGCTCCGCTCCTGGAGCGCCAAACAGTGTACCTTCCCTCGTGAATTGTCATCATATCATAAATTGAAGAGTCATCGTTGAGAATGATTTTCTCAGCCATGCAGTCGAGGCACCAGCAGCTTCACAGAAGCGCCCGCTGTGCCTTGGGCACGTCTAATAATCGCTGAAATGCCATTTGATGTTCTTGACACGGCCATCACCCTTTCCATCAGTAACCGCATTGAAAGCCTTGTTGGTAAGATCAATGGAGCGGCCCTCGCAGCCCATACATTTGTCCCTGACCGTGGCCTGGACAGTCGACCCTGAGGTAGTCTCGATGGTCACGGTTCTGCCGCAATATGGGTTGGAATTGCTGAGAGGACCCATGAATCCGTGAGGCAGAGCAATGGCCATATCAGACTCAGTGTCAACAACGGTACCACACGCTCCGAGACCACCATCCCAGTGGGTGACATCACCTGTGCAAGTTGAGCCTCCTTCACATGAGCCGTTTTCGGCAACTGAGCTGACTGGTGAGGGAGTAGGGGCCTCATAGGCGGCTGGTGCGCTCGAAGTTGGGATTTCCGGGGTAGGTACTACAACAGGAGTGGGTTCCTCAGGGGTAGCTGATGCACTTGGGACTGACGCGGGAGGACTCTCAGCTGGGACCGAGGGTGCAGGAGCGGTGAACTCGGGCGTTGGCGAGGTCGAGCTCTCAGCGAATTCTCCTGCGGCGGACGATGCTGCAATAGGGGCGTCCTCTGAAGACGTTGGGGCTGGTTCAGCTGCTGGGAGTGAGGTGGGTTCTGGAGTCGATTCAATCTTCTCTGCAGAAGTCACCTCAGCAGAAGCTGTGGCAGGCGCAGACGTAGAAGGCAGTTCATCCACGTAGAGGGTGGTAGTAATATCGACGGTCGTCCAGACGGTCTCGGTGACGATCTCAGTGACGTAGTCGCGAGCTTTGATTGCATGAAGGGCCGGGGCGGCTTGCGCCACGGATGACAAAAGCGAGGCGGCGAGAATGAAAGGGGTAGAAAGCTTAACGAGACCCATTTTGGTTAAGATCTTGAAATTCCTGTCCCTTGCTTAGGGTCGATACTGGTTTCTTGTAGATGTGAGAGACTGGCTCGACCAATTGAAGAAAATGACTGAAAAGTCTGATTGCGCAAAGAGCGTGAAGTTGGGTATGGCGCTGAGCCTGTAGGAGGGTAGGTGTGCAAAGAATGAATAATGAGGGTGAGTGGACGTCAAGTCCTGTAGGGAAAGTGAAGGATGGAGAATGAATGGATAGGTAAACGAAAGAATGAAAGGAGGGTGGGTTATTTTAGAAGAAGAAAGAGTAGGGGAACAAAGAATGGGGGAGAAGTGGTGTGGGAGCTTGGACTTTGCCGGTACCGCTTTCACGGGCTGGGGCCAGCGCTAACTCAGCTTCGGCAGACTCAAGCGACCCGCTTACTATGTACGTAGTAGGAATAGTTTCAGGGGCAACTACGCGTACAGCTTGCAGCTTGCAGGGGAAGTCAAGGCACAACTCACCTTTGAATCTGCCATTCTTCCAATCAGCATTTTTTCCCCTGCCAAGTGTGTCGGGTGGTCATTGGCTCCCGTTGCATCCCCGAACTGATTTTTCATCTGCCGCCTTGGGCCAGCATGCAGTTCAACGTGGCCGCCATCCGGAGTGATCAGGTGAGGCATGAACATGTTGATATTTTCTTGTACCTGGTTATTGGTCCCAGTCGCCATCCTCAATTGGCGGGACTCGGTGCCGCCTGCATGAAAACTGGAGCCATATCGATCTCACCACTCGAAAGGATTTGGGATGTCCCGTCAACAGTGAACATCCCCAGCCCGTGACTATACCCCCAAATTGTCGTCCCTCAGTCTGGGAGAATGCTGTTTCTGCCATGCGAACACGATTCTCTATGTGAAGTAGCAATCTCATCCGTGAGGGTCCGAATACAGGCTGCCTTAAGACGAAGACCTCAAATCAACCGAATTGGAGGCCTTGGACAATCCGACTTACATATTTTGTCAGGCTGGACCCCAATGATGGGCACACGATTTTGAGACGAAGACCTCAAATCAACCGAATTGGAGGCCTTGGACAATCCGACTTACATATTTTGTCAGGCTTGGGCCCAATGATGGGCACACGATTTTGAGACGAAGACCTCAAATCATCCGAATTGGAGGCCTGGGACAATGCAAGTTACATATTCTGTCAGGCTAGACCCCAATGATTGGCACACGATTTTAGGACGAAGACCTCAAATCAACCCAATTGGAGGCCTGGGACAATGCAAGTTACATATTCTGTCAGGCTAGACCCCATGATTGGCACACGATTGTCGATTCAGCACCAAGGACAATCCAAGTTACATATTCTGTCAGGCTGGACGCCAATGATTGGCACACGATTGTCGATCGAGCACTTCAGCACATGGTGCATTCTGTTGAGGCAATGCTCACAAGTACATCCCGGCTACGGGAATTGAAATTCTCGATGGCCATATCATTTTCATATGTTCACTCCTCTGCCGGAGTGTTGTGGGTGGCCGGGCAGCAATCTGTATGGCCGTCGACTAGCCGGTTTGGTCTTGCTGCCCACCCTCAAACCAAGGAACCCGCGTTTCTCTATGCTGATGATGGATGCCTTGAGGCGTCCTTCGGTTGGCTACAATCTTAGTAAGTTAGAAGTTGTAGTCACCACAACTCAACAAGCAGAACGAAGGACTTCAATTTGTAAGCGCACAACCGAGTGTTTGGATTTCTTGATTCATCTACCAAAACCTGCGACAATCTTCTTAATTTACTGGGAGGCGAAGTATAAGCATCGCTTCACCAGAAAGATACGTACCCCTCATTTCCCTATATGTCGGAGATCGCAAAGTCAGTAGAGTAGATATTTCTGGGATTTTACTTCCGCGGTAGGTGCGACAAACGGCATCGATCTGGAGAACAATTGGACCAAAGTAGGCAGCCTGACTGTAAGGATATTGGACCGCCTTATAGAACGTGGAGAAAGCAAGTTGTGCTGTCTATCAAGTAGTTAAGAGCGCAAATACGCGCACAAAATAGGCTGTACGGCACAGCGAAATTTTGCTCCGAAATTGCGGTAGAGGTTGACCAATCCAACGCAGGCGCACAGCAGCGATCGAACAGAAAGAAACTGGCCAATAGAACCTCTCATGGCAGGGACGCCAAGAGGTGCACGCACTGCATGGGATGCTGTGGTTCCCATTTTACTTCCTAAAGTGGAAACTAGGAGCGACTTCTACCTCCATCACAGCTCCAGCTAAGTGTTGTAGGAGCCGTTGACGCCTCCAACGAGCAGCGTCTCATCGATTGTTATATCCTGAGCAACGAGAAGTAGCTTCAAGAAAGGTCTTTCGGGTACGGCGGACACTGTTCTGTGAGGGCTAGTGATTTCGACCTCTCGAGGATAGGCCATGTCGACCATCCAGAACTAATCGAGCAGATGTGGTCGACTATTCCGATCAGCGCCCTTAGTCTTACAGTATCGTCTTTCGAGCTCAATATCATGATCTGAATGGTTCAACAGGAAGCCGAGACCCGGCTGTGAATGTTCTATATTTGCACTGCGTAGGACAAAGAGATGATCTGGTCGAGGCATATTGCCTGAAATTATGTATGTTGGGGTGGTCTGTGGCCCCTCCCCTCCCTACCTCCCAAGAAGTTGACGGGTTGAATGGGTGGGCAAAATATTACATAGTGTCCATGACCTATAGGCGTCTTGCAATCGGTGAAATCGTCTACATGCTCATTCTTATTGTACATTGCAAATCTCTTGCGGAAAACTTGACCTTTGTGCGGAGTTGCTGGCGCCGCTTCATCAAATAGAAGTAGTTCTTGTAAGTCTTCTCCTACACTTCGACATTAGATGATTTATATAGCAAAACGTAGCTGGGTATCTCCTGATTCCAATGAGAAAGTTGACTTTTTCCATGGTAAATTGTTGCTTCTTCAAAGAGAGCCCTATATGTCTGAAGTCTATATCAGAGGAATCGGACGAAGCTTAGCATGACTTTGACATAGACTACATATAATAAGCCCATTTAATTAGCTCTTGTGAGTTTTTTTATTTGCCAAAGGGACACCAGCAACTCCGCGCAACTGCCAATGTTTGCAAGACCTTTACAATGCAAAGTAGAGCTACGTTTAACGCTGCGCGGCGTTTTATCCGTTTATGCTTCTGGGACAAAGTTTGTCATCAGATACAAGAAGACCCTTTCACTTCTTGACCAGCTGCCGTCAGAAGCATCAAATTGCGACAGCCATAAAGTCGTAAGGCTGAGGCAGGTACGCGATCTGTCAGGCCTGCAATAGGACTGAGGGTTCAGGGACGCAATGCTTGCAAATGTTCGTATTGGTGATCTATCTAGGTCATCGTTCTAGTTGAGGATAGGCCTCGAAGAAGGAAAGAGAAGTAGAAATAGCAGGGTAACAGCGCTATGCCCAACCAGGACTAGCCCTAGTGGCCAGATCCCTCCTGCCTATGACACGATCTGTTTTTGCGGATGATCGAAGGCGGAGCTGACAGAGAAGGAACAAAACTGGTGTATCGCATGAGGCCGGCAACCTGGATGTGTCGATTGAGTAGGCAGCTGCGAAACTGAGTATGTCACCAAAGATAGGTGTACACGACACTTTGGAGGGTCAAGTCCGTCACCCGAATACTTAAGTGCTGAAGGGGGAGGAAAGATTTGACAGCATCGAATTGCATTGAAGTCTCGTGTAAGGGGCTGAGCCTGACATTGTCCGTCATTCGTAGCTTGTGAGACACGTTAGTCAAGATTCCAACAATACCTTTAAAATCGCTTTCTCTGCGTACCAAACGAGGTGTATGCTTGACTTCTTGAAGGTGGAAAGGTGAAAGATAACGTCTATAATTTGGTGGGAGGTGATCACAAAGCAACGATGGCTTCCTCAATGATCATGCCGGGTTGTAGATACCGGTAACTTCTCATTCTGATAGACATAACCTGCCTTTGCTATCCGATCGAGTAAAGAAGCCTGGTTGGGGAAGTGAAAATGCTGATCAAGTCTATACATAGACGAGAAACTTCAAGCTTCTCGAGGATGAGAAGGAGATTGCTTGCCGCCTAATGGGTACACTGATCAGACGGTCAAGAATATTACTCAGGGGATTGGGAAAGCAACTTTACCACCCATACATCTGAGTACTCGTCTGTCTTGCTTATTTTTGCGTCTCATCTATGATTTCGTTAGGTAGAGCTCGCCTCACAGTGCTTTGCTACGACGAAACGTAGACAGCTTGAATGAGAAATGAGTTTGAGGCACCGTCCAGCGGCATTGAATGAACCATTACTATGGTGAGGCGCATAAATAATGTTAATATGGTACTACTACGGCTACAGGCCTAATGTTGTACCCTCAAGCTAAGAATGTTAGTATCCGTACAAAATATACTATGTAGAATTGAAGATAGACGTCCGTAAGATGGCTTGAATAGGACTAGCCTCTAACATAAGTTTGCATTTCATTGGCATCTATAACTGCTTGACATCTCGGCTGCGTCGACTAAAGCATCTCCTTAAGATAGTCAGAAGGTACAGCATCTCATGCAGCATTAACAGCCGCTCGTAGCTCGTCTTACTTGTGCAAAGTATCTTTATCCCTGTGTCACTGAATTGATGACCCTCACTTGTTAAGGAATAGCGTTGCCGCAACCTTAAACGCTTTAAAGTGGGTTTTAACAGATAATTCTGTTGTAGTCTTGGCAAGAAGAACGCCAAAGTTGATTTGTTCCTAAGTCTTTTTCTGTCTGCATTACCCTAATTACTAGACTCATCATAATAAAATTATATCATTCGATAGGTCTTAGAATTCTGATCATTTGTAAATCTTGAATCTCTAAAATATCTTAGTATTTGATGTAAGAAATCAAGTATAAAAATTTGCTTGACAAGTTTTCGATAATCTTTCCGCCAAGGCTGCAGCAAGAATCTGACATTAAATCGCGGCAACGCTATTCCTTAACAAGTAAGAGTCATCAATTCAGTGACACAGGGGATAGCACTCTTGTATCCAATTCTTTATCTAATTGAGAATTTGCAGGACGAGCAACATTCGCAAGATAGCGACCAGGATGCTGGCAAGAGATGTAGGTAAAAAAGGCGTTTGTGAGGGATTTGGACCCGGGGTAACAAAAATCGGCCTGTAGCCGTAGTAATAGCAGCTAGTTATAATACGACTCCACCTGGATAGCCAAAAGCTCTCTGGCAGGTGGCCATTGATATCAACCACAGCAGTACCGCCAACCTGTCAAAGTTTAGCTGTCTCGTTTTGAGTCCGTTCTTGAGCAAAAGTACTCGCCCTAAGCTAACATTACTTCTACGCGGTACGGTAGTACTTTGCTTTGTGTCAATGATGAAAGGATTAAGCGAGACACTGAGTGACAACGGGTCCTCACTGCAGATCTGTCTTCATTTGAGTGCCATGATTTACCTGAATAATAGAGACTTCGAGTTTGGGCCGTCCGCTACATATGCTGTGATACCTACACTCAAGCATCAAGACCCTACACGAGTATGAATACTAAGCCATGCTTCGCCAGTTTGAAAAGGTGGGTGACACTAATATGAAAATGAACCAACGCTATCAAGAGCGCCCCATAGCAGAAACCTCGCTCCTGCTTTTGCTGATGATCAGCGTTCCATCCCAGCTTTTAAGGCCCTACATACTAGCACTATGTACACAGCATCCATGCACGAGGATCTAAAAGCATCACCATTACTTGCACGAATGCATTTGAATTTTGTCTTCGGCTACGAGTGCTGTTTTCGAACACCGCGTATAGTTGCATGCTCATCGATGAATGTTTCACAAATCTTGCATGGCAAGCAGCCCTTGATGCAGATGCAGATCTCTGAATGCAAACAAGAAAAGAAGGGCCTCATACTTGCTCAGCTTAGCCATGGCCCATTCTTGTCTTAGCAGGATCAGGCCTTCCAATAGTCTGTATACCAGTACGTAGTAATCTCAACAGGTGAATGCGGCTGAGACAATTAAGACCAAAATCAGGTGGTCTGTCTGGCGCAGGCCTCGGAACACCGGAAGCTTGGCTCAACTCAACGCCACAGGAATTTAATTGGTTTAACAGACGTGTCAAAAAATTGTTTCAACAGAGCTACTCTGAGCGGCTAACATTCACATTCCTCCGTAGTAACGCCGTTGGTTTTGTTATATGGTCATGGCGCCAATGTGGCCTGATGACTCTTCCGCTTCCTTGTTGTCGTCCATGTTCGGCTCCTTACAGCCAAGGTCGATGGTCACATTCGCCTCCCCAATGAACAGCGTCACCCGGCGCCAGCTGAAGATGTGCAGGTCGAGACGCCTCCGGCATAGGCATAGGCAGCGAGGCCCTCGCCACACACTTTTGCCGGAAGAAGCGCCGAGGACCTTGCCATCGACGTCAGCATGCAGGGCAGGACACAATGCCCCTTGGCTCCTTGCCGAGAGAGCTATGACAGACGGGGAGACTACATGCCTGATTTTTGTACTTCACCTGGTCAAAATATCTTACAAACGCCTTTTGTACGTAGTACATACACATCCCTGTCAGCACCCCTGTCGCTATTTTGCACGAATTTTGTCCATCCTGCAGAATCTGCTCATTCTGTCAGTTCTATGTAGATACTAATAGACTTAATGGTAGGACGAGCTACAAGCATACGATGCTATGTCTTCTGACTCTCTTAAGAAGCTGCTTCAGTTGATGTAGGCGAGATCGCAAGCAATTATAGATGTCGATGGAAAGTAAAAAAATGAATCTTGAGACTAGTCCTATCTAGGCTATTTCGTGGGCGTCTATACTTAATTCTGCATAGTACATTTTGTACGGATACTAACGTTTTAAGCAGGGGAGGGTACAAAAATTAGGCCTGTAAGCCGTGGCCTGTGGTACATTACACGGTCCATAACCACGTTGCCTGTGGATGCGGAAAACAAGGAATGGGGATTCTTCGTACTATGGTACCGGGCAGAAGTATCCATAGCTTGGCACTAGTATTTCTGTTAGGAAACGTACTACAAACGAATCAGCTAAGCTTTAAGAGGTTAAGTGGTATTGCTGCGGCCAACAACTATGAGACCTGGTCCAAAAAGCTTGTAGACATCAATGTGGCGCTGTATCAGAACTAGCTGTTCCTAGCACAAAGCTATGAATCTTCTGCCCCCTACCGTAGTAAGCTCCGGTCTGCCGCCGAGTCTTCTGGTACCTCGCCTGCGGTATGGCCGGGTAGCCCTGACGGAACATACCACGGGCGCTAACGAGGCATTGCGTCAGGTGAAGGAGACCTCGGTGAAGACTCCGGCGGGGAGCGGCCCGGACTCATATTCCTTCTGCTAGCAATGGCTCAATTGCCGTGTTTTCCAATAGAACAAATCTCAAACCAGGTCCTCTACAGTTGTCCATACCAGCCTGAAGTCCCAACTACGTCATTTATCGAGCTGTCGCAGAAAAGGGACACATCAACCACTCCCCCAAAAGGATAGTACTTGTGGGTGTGGAAGCACAGTCAATCGATGTATCCTTACTGACTGCCGCTAGCTCGGCTATGAGGATACCCTTCTTCGGACCAAGATGGAAAGACAAGGAGATCGACAGGCACTAAGTGGCTCGTCATGAGCCACTCTTTGCTGGCGGTGAGGATAGGTGAGGACGTAAACCTTGGCAGTTATCTCCCAACCAATTGTTACTACCTATGATAGAGAGGGATTAGTCTTCTCAAGCTTCATTTCCTGACCAATATTATCTTCTTCGTATTAGGAAATCTTCGCAAGGAAATGGGGTCTTGAAGGTTGCCTTGACCTCATGTAAGCGCACTGATTGCTGAAATGGGAGAGGTGCCCCCAGCGAATGTATAGGATCCTTTAAAGTATCAACTTACTAAGTGTCCCTCACCACAAAGAAAAGGGATACATCAACCACTCCGCCAAGTGGACAGCGCTTGTGGGTTTCGAACCACACTTGATTGATGTACCCCTCACCGACTCACGGCAGATGTACGTAGTAAGTTGACCGTTACTGCCCAACTACTCAACACTCCATGCCGCAAATCTAGCAGCAACATTAGAAGCCTTGTCAGAGACTTGTCCCGAAGTTGCTATGAGCGATACAACAGGAGAAAAGTACAACTGACCACAGTAGCGCTGAAAGGAACTGAAGCTAACGAGTAATAAGCTCCTACTGGCACAACTACTACGATATCAGGCAGAAGTAATGGTAGCTCAGTATTAGTATTAGTATGCCAAACCAGCTCTTAGACAAGTTAGTTAGCCCTAAAAAAAATTGGTGTCGATCGCCTATCGATCATCAGCACCCTGCTAATTTCATTATGCCCCTTACTACCGGAGGAGACTAATTTGCAACGTGTGAAAACGCCAAGGGTGACACATCATCTCATGTACACTTCCGTAGCCCTGGAGAACAAACTCTTCATCAAGACTTTCACCCGCCACGGCTTCATACTTAGCCTGTAGGCCGTGGCTGTCACTTGATGAGTGTCTGCACACTTACGTCAATGGCTCCCACCCCTGTCTGTGGCTGGCCCCAAAGATACTTGTGAGTACCTACCGTAGTACTTACCGTAGCACGTAGTTAGCTGGCCACTCAAGACCAAGTACGTCACGTGCCATGATCCTGCCCACTACTAGTACGTACTAAGTACTAATCCCTGGCTACCCCACATTCCCCGGGAAATCCCTCAATCAGCGACTACTACTACCCAGGACCAAAATAAGCATTGAAGCCTCAACCTCTACTAAGTACTACTAACTCCATCTGAATTCTTTCACCACAGCACAAACCCGGTCATTTGGCATTCAAGACATGTCTCACCTCATGAAGCCACTGCTAGCGCTAATTCATTTTGCTCACGGCAGGTATGCTATGATCGCAGAACCAAAAACTGGGTGAGCGCTACGATGGGCTGGGTCCAAAGTTACCAAGATCCAACATGGGTTTAGGTTCCACCGATCGCCGAACATCGGTTCCGAGTGGCCCCCTAGCACCTGTGGAACTGCTGTGGCACAGGATCTTGCACACAAGGTTCACATCTCCGCTAGTTGCATTACTTTACATTAGGCGACGAAGGACGGTGCTCGGCTAATGAAAGGCTCATACTCCGTACAGGTCATTAAATGATTTGACGCCTTAAGATCTGCAGTTCAATGTTCTGAGAGCCGTGTTCAGACTCGGCAAAGAGCTATTCGTGAGAATTGCCGTGAACGCCAAAGGGTTAGGAAGCAGATTTGTGGCTTGACGGATCATTTTTCGTTGCAAAGCGTCCAGTCCCAAGCTGTTTGACTTAAGCTCTCGGAAAGAAAACTCTTAACAGTGTATTGTGTAAAAATACAAGGAGCATTCCCGGAATCCATGGGCCGACTCATGGAGAACTGTTTTCTGAACCCAAGAATCGTGCATTTGACAATGAAAATTAAGCGAATGAAGGGCTCCCACAGTCAAGAAGCAACTAGCCACTCCTTCACTCAGGCCACTCCCCGACCCACACCACGTAACAGTGGGGACTTGACATGGTGGCCATGAGCCCTGGAGTTTTGGGCTTTTTTAAACGCAGGGGAGAGACTCAATCTGCGCAGAGTGATGCTGGTCCACCTAAAAAACCAGCCTTTTACCCGCTCAACCAATGTGAGAAGGCTTTCGGTAATGTGCATGAATGCACAGATCAATCTGCCTACCCGTATGTGTGGATGCAGGCGTGTCTGAAGGTTTGAAAAATAGTAGGCGTTTTCCGGGCCTTTCTTCGATGATCTTCATCAAACATACTTGTTCTGCGATTAGCGCGAGGATCATCGGTCCAGCCAAGACGATATCAAGGTATGGTCATCGTTAAACGTCGCTGATTGCGGTTAAGTCGCACAGTGGCTTCCTTATGTGTAACAAAAACCAAATAAAGTTGCACCCTTGCTCTTTTTGGCATGCGCCTCCCTGTCATGTCCTGTATGTTGCAACTCATTTGTGCTAGGACCCGCTGACTATCAGCCTAGCTCGGTCCACAGCCGTTTATAGCTCGCTTGGACCACTGTGGCTACATGCTCCAATGTCAGGGCAACAAAAGCTGGTACCATGCAGGGAAAACCTTGATTGATTCTGGACTTGGGATACGTAACAACAGCTGGGCTGACTCCCACGACTAGATCGCTGTATTCTGGGACTACCACAGGGTGAGCTTTGGGTGTTGTGTCACTGGCTAGGTACGTACCCATACGCCGTACATACACCCTGTTTTTGTGGCTATGTTTACGGTTGTGGTGACGGTCAAGAATGGTACGACTAATTTAGATCAATATGCTCATGTATAGACTACTCTGTGGCATGATAGAAGCAAGTGGCGTGGCTGATGGACTCACAACGCTGATCTCTTTCCCATTATGCCTCCTTTTCGAACGCCATCACATTTACCTCGACAACTGACATGAAGGCTGGCACTGACACCTGCTTGGTACGTTGCATCCGCTAGACCTTGCTAGCATCGTGCTCAGGCAGGCAGGCTAGCATACCGTGGACGGTAAGGTTTATCTGCAAGCCTAATCTTAAGCTGGCGTTTGATGAAATTCGATATCGTCACTCTGCATACTCGTCTGTCTCCGTGTTATGACGAGGTGGCTCGGTTGCATTCAAGCTGGGAACTTGTTTTTCGTTCCAAGATCAGAATTATCCTAACTGATGTTGAAGTTTCCTCGACACGAAAATCTATAAAGGAGACCAGAAGTCCCCACGGATTTCAATTCTTCATCAGAACAATCATCCAGCTCAAACAACCACAATCAACTCCACACTTTCCAATCAACAATTTAAAGCCTTCGCTTTATCAAAACCCCAAAACAAGCCAAAATGCAATTCTCCAAGATCGCTGCTGTCCTCTCCTTCGCTGCTGCCGCAGTCGCTGCCCCAGCCCCAGTTGCTGCTCCCGCAGCGGCGCTTGAGGCCCGCACCACCTACGTAAGTAGCTTATTCATTACAGTGACCTTTTTTTGGCTTACTCTTCACTTCTAGCCAACAAATGCCTGCAAGACCAATGGCAAATACTCGGCAAAGGGTTCGAGCTGCAATGGAGGCGAAGAATTCTACTGCTACCAAGTCAACGGGATCCTAGTAAGTTTCAACCCACATCTCGTTACTGCTGAAGTGTTGCCTCTGACATTGCGGTGTTCAAGAACATCCTCAACGTCAACTGCCTCCTCAACGGTAACGACGTCAACGTTCCCATCAACGTGGTCGTTGGAGACATCTCTGCCGATCTGCTCGACATCATCATCAAGAGCGTCAAAATCCTATAGATGATATCTCCCCTGCAGTGGGATCATGGCAGATCATAAAGGAAGGGGCAAGGGTGAATGGGGGCTGGTATTTTTCTAACCACGACTTTCAATCCGAGATTTGGATCGTTTTTGGATCTCGCATGTGTGGGAAGAATGTGTCTGTTCTTTGAGCCTAAACCTGGCTTTCAATGACGCTCTGAAGGATTCTGCACACACTCATTACATTCGATATGTACCCATATGTACAGTAGCTGAAAGTTGATTAGATGAAAAGACAATGTGAATACTACTTTTGAAAGAAATTATCAGAACCAGTCTTGCGAAACTGAGTATTTGAACGCTATTTCCACTCGGTGATTGTGATGTTGATATGGCTCATTTAGTCTTTGGTTAATATATGGACTTTAGGTTAGCGGTAATTGGATACTACGTGCCTAGCTGCGTCATCTGTGTGCTGTCACTCCTGGACCGGAGGTGGTTGTGTGCCTTTGGTTACTGTCTAGTATCTAAGGAGAAATGTGAGATGTGGTTCGCGATGTCGTCGGCTTTAGAGAAACAGATGTCAGCTAATGCAACATCACGGTTTTGTGTCAATAAGACATGAACACGGGATGATCACAGTGATGTAAGGAAAATTAGAGGGTGTGCCGTCGAGCGTTGAACAATGCAGTGTAACAACAATGAGGTTGGCCGCGTCCAAGACCAGGCTAAAGCTGCGGTTGGGTGGTGTGGAGAAGATCTTCGCGGGATTGGACCAGGTTGCACACTAGGGCGGTCACGAGATATGTGGTTGGTTTCAGCGCTAGTATCCTTGCTTGAAAACGGCCCCTGTGCAGAACGGCTAAGCTCAGGTTAGCTTAAGTGCAAGTTTCGGGCCTCACCCGAATGGATGTGCATGAGATTTGCAGCACTGTGGCTGGGTGCAAGAAGTTGCCGTTGTCAGCACAAGTCTAACAATAATCACTACATACTGTGTACTACGGTACCCTCATAAAGATATATTTATACTATACCAGATCAGGTGTGGAGAACCTGACGAGGGAAGCTTCGATTAAGTGTGGTGGTGAGGCATTCGATACTAGATGTTCTTACCACCATGCTATGAATACTTCAGCCAGGTACCGTAGTAGTACGCAGCATGCCTTCCTCTATGCTAGTAGTCTATCACAGTAGGACGCATAAATATTGTAAGTGTGGCCCTAGTAAAATTGCTTCTAACTCGAGCAG
The DNA here is from genome assembly GCF_000464535.1 of Endocarpon pusillum Z07020. NCBI lineage: Eukaryota > Fungi > Ascomycota > Eurotiomycetes > Verrucariales > Verrucariaceae > Endocarpon > Endocarpon pusillum. Next base: position 86,968 of record NW_006913589.1, read on the forward strand.
CTCTAGAAATAGACCGCAGGCACAATGTTTTACGATAGAACTAGTAGAACAAGGCTGAATGTGTCGAATGCGTTGAACGACGAAGGATAGAGGGTACGTCATTCGTACAAGAGCAACAGGGCTATCTGTTTCAGCAATGGATGTTGATGTCAAGAAGATGCCAGGTAGTTGTTGAGGCCAATGGGATGCAAGATCGGTATTAGATGTATACCAAGCTAGTCCTAATCGAGCGATTTGCGGAGTTTCTCTTGGCGTTACAAGCTGCTGCGCTGTAAATTACACATGCCTCCTACGGCATTAAACTAGGGGAGCTTCGTAACACAGCATTGCTCTTCCAGCACCTTCACCACCTCAACTCAACCCAGGGCTCATCAAAATGGTCTGTGAGAAGCATCATCCGCCCTAATCCTGGTGGAAAATCTAATTTTAACCACCCCTGAATCAACAAATCCGAACTCGCACCTCCCGGAAACCCTGGTAACAACAGCATGCCACCGATCCTCAAACCGCGCGGCTCGGTCTTCAATTTACGAGTAAAGCCCCCCTCCCCTTTCTCCCTCTCCCTCTCCCCCTCTCGAATCCACGCCCTCTAACCACCCCCTTTCACACCTCCTCAATATCCCCAAACTGACCCTCCTCCCCAAACAACCATCAGACCGTCACCGCCCCCATCGCCGCCCTCACCATGGCCGTCCTCCTCTACACCTACAGCGTGACCTCCATCCGCGCCGCCAAACGCAACGCGCAGCTCCACCTCGAAGCCGACGGACATGCGTCGGGAATCACTGAGCCGGCATGGTGTGCTGGACAAGGTGCCGGGGACGGGTGGAGTGGAGCTGTTCCGGGATGCGAGGCCGGAGAACAGGAGGGAAACCGCGAGGATGGGGGATAAGAGGGCGAGGAAGCTTGGGGAGGATGAGATGGAGATGGGGAGGGCGCCGAGGACGGGGGTGGAGGGGAGGCTGGAAGGGTATAAGGGGATGGGGAGGGCGGTGGAGAGGTTTAAGGAGGAGAGGCCTGAGGTTCCTGATGATTAATGGCAGTGGAGTAATGAGAGGACATTGGGTGGCGGGTACAGTTTTGCCAGCACAATCGCACTTCTACGCATCACAGCAAGCGTTCCGGGTTCAATGGGCTTTATTCATGGTTCTAGAAGTCTGGAGGCCAGCTTTGTGGGGTAAAGTCATTCCCAAATGATTCCGGTTATTCTGGTTGTCCTTCTCGCATCCTTGATTATCCTGTCATCCTTCTGTGTCAACTCTCAGCCAGAGCACGAAAAATGACGACCAGCTGCTTTCCATCCCTCTCCATCATGCCCTTGCATTTCTTCATGCTGTTGAGCTGGGGCTTCTGCCAGATCAGCACAAGAAGTGGCG
>NW_006913589.1:88399-100685 GCF_000464535.1 Endocarpon pusillum Z07020
ATGATGATGATGATGATGATGATGATGATGATGATGATGATGATGATGATGATGATGATGATGATGATGATGATGATGATGATGATGATGATGATGATGATGATGATGATGATGATGATGATGATGATGATGATGATGATGATGATGATGATGATGATGATGATGATGATGATGATGATGATGATGATGATGATGATGATGATGATGATGATGATGATGATGATGATGATGATGATGATGATGATGATGATGATGATGATGATGATGATGATGATGATGATGATGATGATGATGATGATGATGATGATGATGATGATGATGATGATGATGATGATGATGATGATGATGATGATGATGATGATGATGATGATGATGATGATGATGATGATGATGATGATGATGATGATGATGATGATGATGATGATGATGATGATGATGATGATGATGATGATGATGATGATGATGATGATGCTGAGAGGCACGGTCAAGATGGTGGGGGCTATTTTGCTACAATTATACGATATTGGCTGGGCTAGCATAGACGACAATGGTTTTCTAGATACGGATGGTATGCTAAGGTTCTAGGTGACTGTGGTAGTGGTGACATATGTGGAAGTGGCTATGATGATGTGGTTGGGAGTTGTGGTGGAGGGCACTTTTGTGAAGCTCTGGGCTGTAAATTGACTGCTGATCAGGGACATTGTCTTGCACGTGTAGCTGTGGAATTGTGGATGGGAGGTGTTGGAGCTTTGTAGTGAACACTGCTCTGTATGGAAGATATAGTCCTTATAAATCCATTGGCATTTGCCATTGTGGTCTGCGCCAGAAGAACAGTGTATAACCTCAATGGCTATGGAAGGGACAAGATGAAAGCAGAGAGCTGCAAGGTAGATACATTCCTTTCCCCCCGAAATCCAGAGTTAACCATGTAGAGGAGCTCAAACTGAATGTTCAAGAAAGCGTCTGGGACACTTGACACACGACAGCAGAAGAGGAACTTCGCAGTACAGGGTACCCTGCTGAGACCTACATGCGAAGAACTGAGTAGAACTGGGTGCTGGTAGCTCTCAGCTCTCTTTCCCTAGTTTCTTTTGTCTTGTGTCCTTCAGAGCACTTTCTAGACTTTCTGGGCTCCCCCCGTCATGAGCCACAATTCTGATCTCGACTATCATCCACCTGCCTCTTAAACGTGCAGAAAGTAAGTCGTGTTACCTATCAAGGAGCAAAGCACGCAGATGTACATTAAAAAAAAAGGCTGGTACAGAACGGCAGGAAATTTGCTCTGAAATTGCCACTGGAAATGGGCTTAACTAAAATGCAGGCAATTGGGGCTCAATGCATGCTCCTCATGAGTGGCATAAGATTCAGGCTCAACGAAGCATTGACGGCTCTAGCAGACATTGAGCGTTGAACCACCACTGCAAGTAAGATGCACATTTCGGCTGGGTTTACGAGGTATGTGTGAACAACCTGGCAGCATACGTAGTATGCTACAAGACTCGATCTCCGGGAAAGGGATAATTCTTGGCGGCAGGGAGAGAAGAATTGCCTCGGCTCAGAGTCCAGGATCCAGGATAGAGCGGCATGGTGACGGAGCCGACAAAATTGGTCCAAATCGAAGAATCACGAGGCATGTTTTTGAGAACATCTGTTCCATGGTAGTATCAGAGGCTTGCAGAGATGTCAGAAAGTAAGGGAGATGCGCAGCCTCACAATGAAGCAGAAGCACCACCTACATCTGCACCAGTAACCAAACCAGTTACAGCCGACGACGACTCGGACCCAGATTTCGATGACCTTGATGGTGATATATTTCGTTCGTGCCTGCTGTATTCCTTGCGCTTACCTCGCTGTCTCCGTCCAGATGTGCTCGATCAGTTCTCTTCTGCTCACGAGCAACCCACACCTCAGCCCAATGTCCAACCACAACAGCCCACACCTTCCTCGTCGGGGCCCGGAAGACCCTCGTCATCTGGAACGACCCCGATGGCTGCACCTTCTCTCATGACTCCTGAATCCTCCGAATCAGAAGAGGCATTCCTCGCGCGTCTGGCCTTAGAAATGTCCTCGGTACTAGGGAACCTGAACCCGGATCCCAGCGCCTCGACCGCATCAGCCGAGGACATCTCCACAATGGGCAAAGAACTGGAAGAATTCACCAGCACTATGGAGAAACAAGGCCTGAAGCCCGAGGATCTACTGAAAGCTATTCTGGGAGACGACCTACCGACGGAAGCCCCTCCCCCAAGCGCCATCCCATCGACAGACTCGAAACCCCAACCCTCCGCGCAGAATCCCTCAAAAGCCTCCTCCTCCTCCTCCGGCGAAAAAGAGTCCTTCGATTCAACCATTCGTCGCACCATGGAGCGCATGCAAGCATCCGACTCCAACGCCACCAACGCCGCCACCAAACCCACCGCCGAGGGCACGACCGGAGAAGAAGAAGACATGCTCGCCACCCTCCTCAAAGCCCTGGAAACCTCGCGCCGCTGGCACCAGCGACACCACCTCTGCTGGCGACCCCAACTCCGAAGACCCCCTCAGCAAGATGTTCCTCGGCATGATGGAACAACTCACCAACAAAGACATGCTCTACGAGCCCATGAAGGAGCTCGACTCCAAGTACCCGGAGTGGCTGGCAAAGAAGAAGGGGGAACTACCGGACGAGGATTACAAGAGATATGAAGGACAGAGGGGCGTGGTGAGGGAGATTGTGGCGAAATTCGAGGAGAAGGCATACAGCGATGAGGATTCGAGATGTAGGGAGTTTATCTGGGAGAGGATGCAGAAGATGCAGGCGATGGGGAGTCCGCCGGAGGATCTGATTGCAAATCCCTTTCCGGGGATGATGGGAGGAGGAGGAGGGAGTGGGAAGCAAGACGATGCTGGATGTCCGACCCAATGAGTGGGAGAAAGGCTGGGTTAATGAGTTTCTGAGATCATCTGCATAGAGAGAGGCCTTCAGGCTCGATACTCTGAGCATGGGATTATGATACCCCTTGGCAATTACGTATACAGGTATTGCTTCACATTCGCACATTTTCCCCATGTTTTGGTCCCATCCTGTCCCATCGCCAGTCTGTTAATTCTTATGAGAGATCCATGCTCGAACTCAGTTGACCTTGATCAGCATCCAGACCAGAATCCTGACCCCATTGCTGCTGCTGCACCGGCCAGCGCCCTGGACCTCCTTGCTCCTGACTGCCACTGATGACCTCCATAAACAGCTGATCGTAATCCTCCTCGTCCGAACCATAGCTCCCAGAGCCACCAGACCGGAAACCTTCATGATCACTCAGCCGCCGTCTCTGCCACTGCTCTTCCCAGCCCCTCCTCTCATCTCCATTCTCTCGTAACCTCATCTCCTCATCCTCATCCTCATCCTCATCCTCCCTCTCCAACAAATACTGCGCCAACGCCTCGATCTCCTCCTCCTCCGTCAACGGCACAATTCCATCCGCCTCACCGCCAAGCCCATCCATCCCCTCCATCCTGCCATCGCCATCCAGTTCCTCAGCGACAGCGGTCGCAGGCGCTCTCCGCTTCAGTCGCTCCTCCCACTCCCTCCGCTCCTTCACAAAATCCATGCGTAACACCTGATCCCTCCTCCCCTCGAACCCCGCGCATCATCGCGCTGTTTACGGATCCTATCGCGAAAGAGCGTTCTCCGTCGGTCTTTGGCCGCGGCCGCGTGGGCGCTGAGCGTGGCGGTGGGTGTGGAGGCGCGGGAGCGGGAGGCGAATGTTGCGGAGGAGGTGGTGACGTTTGCATTGGTGGACATGGAGGTTGTTGAGGTTGAGGTTGAGGAGATGGCGAAGATGGAGGGTGTGGATGCTCGGCGGGGTTGGGGTCGGGGGGTGAGTGAGAAGGCTTGCTGAACTGGGGCGTAATGGGCGAGGGGAGAGCTTTTGGTGTCTAGAAGAGGAGGGGACGAGGACCATTGAGGAGGAGGAGGCGGGAGGGGAGGAGGCATCAGGTTCGCATTTCGTGACGTTCGGAGTGGGGAGGGCGTTTTGGGGCTGAAGTCGTGCTGGCTTTGTTCGAATGTTACCGGTGCTGTCGGGGTTGCAATGGTGTACATGTTCTTGAGTAATTTCAAGAGCTTTCCTCCCTTCGGATTCGTGATGAGATGGGATTGCTGAGGATTGATGATGATGATTGTGGAAGTGGGCCGGAAAGAGCGATCATGCAGCGTGGAGACACTTGAACGCGTCTCGCGTTATATATTAAATGTCTTGGCGATTGTAAACTCGCATTTTCTGCACTTAGCTGTTTGCATGTCATTCCAGTTGAGCAGAAAAAGTACTTGAGAGGCTAATCTGTCAAAGAGTGAAGTATGTAAACAAATACACAGTCAGCTCATTGACTAAGTGTACCTGAACGAGAGACCCTTCTTTTCCAAGATCTCACAACATATCCTTGTGAACAATACTCTTACACCACGTTACAGCATCTTTCCGAGGAGGGTTTCACTCTATGCGGTGAGTTAACACCATTGGCATGAAGTCTGAACAGAAGGACAAGATTTAGCCCGATGAAAACATCTTGCATGGCAATCTAGGAGACGTTTACTACCAATCTCTAAGGTCGTGTACTCGCGAGTCGTGATACGAGCTCCATTTCCAATCAGCTCTGTTCTCCGTTCGCTCTATTTGTCTGGTCTCATTCTACGCGAGAACAGGTTGCCGCCACCCAAGAAGGTGCTCCGCCGATCCCGGGCTCCAATGCGGCAGTCAGCGGCGTCTCTAAGGGCCTTCCAGGTGAGTACAAGGACCAAAACTTGGAATTCGTTGTCATCCATCCTGGCATAACAAGATGAATCTAGCACGGGCCAGAGACATCAGAGGCCAGAGGCGTTCGAGCCAGGAGAGGTAGCAATGGTGCGACAATCTGGTGGCAAAGGTCCAAGGGACAATGGCGATGGCTGGCATTGGTAGGCTATGGTGTAACTCTAATGAGATTCTCAACTCCAACTCCTGGTTTTCCGAGCTGCTCGATGGACAGCAAGATATCTTCTGCGTGCTACCATGCAACAAAGCTGTATGCTGATGGAAGATGTGAGCCCCTGTCTTCCTTCAGTCCCAAGGAATACCAAGCCTTGCGAGATATTCAGTGTACCCCAGCTCAGCCCACTGGTTTCTCTGCTGTCTACTTGGAACTACAACAGTACCTAGCATGCCCGATGCATTGGCTCCGAAAGGACCACTCCAGACGGCGGTTCTGCGAGGTATCAATACGATCCAGTCGGCAGTGAAGATCACGTTGTAGTCGTGCCCAGTTTGTGCCGCTTTCAATGCTTTCTGAGTCTCTATGAGGAGGCGCTGGTACTTCTCGAAAACATCTCTTGCGGTGGCGGTCGCAGTGATGCGCATGACAAAGTGTTTGAAGGGCACATTGCTGATCATGTCCTCAATGTGCTTGGACGAAGTAGCCCGCGCCGGGAAGAGGCCCTGGCCCATTGAGCTTGGGAGCGGGAAGACCTGAAGATGCTTGTGGTCCTGGGAGAACCCTGCATTCGCTCCGCAATTGTAAATAACCATTGGAGGCGTCTTGAACGCTTTCAACACCGCCCATCCGGCCGCGATGTCCGAGCCGTTGAGAACGTCTGTTTGTGGCGCATATTTGACTGATGGCAAGACAAGCATAGGCCTCTACGCACCGTATTTCTTGACTAAGAGTCGGTGAGACAAGCCCACATTCGCGATGATTTCCTGGGGCACAGGATTCTCGAACGGTCCGCCGGCTTTTGTCCTTTCTGGTGAATCAGGCGCAGCGATGGGTTTCTTGCCGAAGAATGATACAATGCGGAACTCAAACTATGTTCACAATGCACGGGTCATACAAAATGCAGTAGGCAAAAAGTTTTTTTTGGCTAGGGTCCAACCAAATATTCTTTTTGGTACCAAAAGGGATATGGACACTGTATGTTTCATACCTGAAATCCTTCATGCTGTACTATCTCCGGTTCAGATGCCTCGTATAATATATCACCACTGGCAACCAGCTTATCGAAACGCTCGAGGACAGTGTTCTCAAGATCATTTGCTAAGGTAATTCTTGGCGAGCCTACCATTAGTCGTCAGGGAAGAGCAGAGTATTCCTCTATCCATCCACGACATGTGTACAGCACAGCGAAAGCGGAAAAGAGAAAGACCAAAAACAGCAAAGTTGACGCTTGTTTGAGCCGCCGGCGCGAAGCGGGCCGAAGCTTGGCGCAGAAATTTATGGCAGTTCTCAGATCCCCTTCCTCCCCCCCCTTCTTCATTCCTCTATTTCTCTACTAATACTCACTCAAATTTAGGGAACAATGGATTCTGAACAGGGAAATAGACGACGCGTCTGCCGAAAGTCTCATTCGATTGATCCTCCTTCTCCTGCGGCCTTACGAACGCCAAAAACGATAGTCGATACGCCGCGCCGAGCGCGCCTTCTTGCTGATGCACGCCACACAGCTGGCAAATTGCCTCGTACAAAGCTATTTAAGATACATAATATAGCAAATCGAACTGGCTATCGAATCCTTAAAGAAGGAACTGCGCGCCGCAGCGAAAAAGTCCACAATCGAGGTCGCAAAAAGATACTTGCTCCATACGAATGCGAAGCTATCGAGGCTGTCGAAGATGCTAATTTTGGCTTTGCTTCGTCAAGTCATTTAAGGGTGGCAAGGACAATTGGTCTAGCTAATGGCTCCGAACGTGCAATTCAACAAAATATGAAGGATTTTGGTGTAGGGACCTATATGGCTGCCCAGAAAAAAATGCTCTCACAATCACATATCGATGCCCGAATTATATGGGGATTTGACCGTCAATATTGGCAATTAGATGCATTTAAGAAGTTTCGATGGTGCGACGAGTCCCATTTCGCCACTTGCTTGCAACGACAGGCTCGAATTCATCGTCGAAAGGGTTATGAGGCTCGAAATGCCCTCTTGAAGACCCAATTTAGATTAAAACGCCAAAATCAATCTATACACGTATATGGCGTTGTTAGATAGAATTTCAAGGGTCAGCTCTACTTCTATACCGGCTCTGGTATAGGGGGACGGCTTGTTCAAGCTGATTACATAATTATTCTTGAGCAAATCGTCGCTCCTGAATGGGATGAGAATTACGTTTTGGTCGAAGATAATGATGGGCCTCATGGAACCAAAGGAAAGCGATTTAATAAGGTCAAAGCTCTCAAAGCCCGACTTGGTATCCAATGGGAAATGAATCCTCCGAATTCGCCAGATCTCAACCCTATTGAGACTATCTGGAGGATAATTAAGCAAAGGTTGAAGTCCAGGGGGGTCATCTTCGAAGAAGCCATTCTGCGCCGCGCTATTCAAGAGGAGTGGGATAAAATAACCATCAAGGAGATTAATGAGGCTATCTCAAAAATGCCAGATAGAGTAGCTGCCCTAAATGAGCGAAATGGGCGCCCTATCCCCTATTAAATGGCTGTGTAGATAGCACGAATCTGAGAACTGCCATAAATTTCTGCGCCAAGCTTCGGGCCATGCTCCAACTGCCAACCACCTCATATCTGCCATTAAATCTTGAGGCATAGAACTGAAGCGAAGAAATGTTCACAACAACAGACGCTCGATGGAGGTTTTAATGACAGGCCCTCCACCCTCCAAATACGGAGTAAGGTGAGCGGCTCCAACACGCCAAGGCTGAAACACGCCCCCATAATGGTCAATGAATGTATGGGAGAGACCGTAGAGCCAGATATAAGTAATACAATGCCCAGCTGTCGAGTAGGACACATCTAACTCGGCGGCTACAGTATGTACACAGGCTTTTGTCAAGACCTAGTTTCGAAGTTGGACGAATACCTCCCTGAGTATTACCGAAGGTTAAAAGCACACCAGAAGCCGTGAAATCTACTTACGCGGGACGAAACGGGAGATGCAAAGGGATCAATAGATCTCAGCGTGACGCGGAAGACTGTTTTGGACCAGACTCTGTTTCCTCATGGGCCACCTTATACTTCGTTTGCCGTTAATAACCTTAGCTACGAGCAACACCTTCTATCGAATGACGACAACTTCGTTGACAGCACGTCATGCGATATCTTTGAAATAACAAGCAATGGTATAGGACAGTGGATGAGAGGCCTGGGAGATGCTGAACTTCTATCCCACCTCAAGGTCAGAAAGGCATTCTCCGTGCAGAGGTTCTTGCAATTCTAACAAGCTGGTATTCAGGATCGATCGCAATCGAACAACCCTCTGGCCACCAGAATATTGTAAGGACAGACCACAATCTTGCACCACTGCCTCCATAAACCATGCGCTACGTCCCAAAACCTCGATCTAATGTTCCGCCCAGATTTCTTACGCTCGACTCTCCCGAGACCAACAATTGCAAGCGGCCAACCTTTGGCTGCCGCCTTTCTTTACGAAAGCATACGACCAATGCGCTGCTGAATCAATTAGAGGTTAGAGCCGAGTTTATTTCGCTTCTGCTCGGTCAGCCAGTGGTGAATTTTTTACCTTCGGCTAGTTTCGAAACTTTCGATGGAAATGGCCAGCTTCAGAAACTCGGTACCAGTCAGCCGTATGAACATGATGGATTCTTCCGCTGACTTCGTGCTCAGACTTCATCTGTCAACAGCCCTGGTGGGGCTTCGGCCACATGCAGTGGCCTGTTTCAATCTGGACAAGCTTGGAGAAAAGAAGCGGAATGACCACATGTCTCATTACTGCCGCATCTCACGACCAGGTCATCGAAGCCGTTCAGACTCGGCTCACCTTTGCATTTGACGCATCTAGCAGACTTTCTGCTGCCCGGTACAATGCCGCAGATCCTCTCTTTGTGCCAACACTCATCTCGCACGAGTGCTTCATGCAATCTGACTCTAGTCTATGCGACCTAGACAAGCGCTTAAATGATTCAATAGATATTGTTGACGCAGCCGCAGAAACACCATATGATCGCAACATAATGAAGTCGCTCACCTTCAAGCTCCATCAAACATCTCAAGAAGCAGATTTTCTGATCCACAGCGCTGACGCCGGGATTGCTTTGATGGACAGCTTACGTCTTGCTCAAGAGCGTCTTGTATATTTTGGGGGTTGTAGGGAAAAACAAGAACATTCTCAATCCATCAATGCGGCAGACTATCTCAAGAACGGCGTAGAGGCAAGGAAGCGGTGGTTACTCAACACCAAGACACGCAAAGAGACAGCCATGAGCTTGGTGTACAATCTTGTCAGTCAGAAAGAAGCGGAAACCAACATGGGGATTGCTCAGGACACAAGGAACGACAGCTCGTCGATGAAGGTCATCGCTGCTTTAACGATGGTTTTCCTGCCAGCGTCGGCGGTTTCGAGCTTCTTCGGCATGGCATTTTTCGATGGCCAAGCAGGAAACTTGACTGTCACCAATGAGTGGTGGATGTTTCTTGCCGTAACAGTCCCGCTGACAACGGCGGTGGTAATCATCTGGCGGCTATGGGGGTTTTTTGGTCATCGAGCGCCGTCATCTTCTCCGAAAAGACTGCAAGATTTCAAGACAAGGCAGACTTGGTTTCGATTGTTTACAGGATCCCCACGGGTTGACTGGATCAACGGCGAAAAGGGTCCCCATGAAGTGTGAGACGAATGTATGTCACAAGCTGCTGCCATGCTGTTCCGAGTCAAGCTGTATTTTCAGCATAGTTGAGCCGTTTGGCTGAGCTCGCTTGTGCTGATATGGAGCCGACCAAAGCCTGATCGTCACGTTAGCTCCGGATTAATATACCTGAAAGAGGTGACCAGCCAGATGTAAATGCGGTCTGTTGCGTATCGAGTTTTATATTGCGTTTACAATGCGCTTCGGGCGCACCTACCTGATAGCACAAGGCTAAGACTTAGTTGGTGGACAAAATTCTAAACGAAGGGCATATGAAGGAAATTGGCAGGTTTGGCTACATATGAGGGGACTTTATTCTGGCTACCAAGCAGCAAGACCGGTTATGAGACATTATAAGACCCAAGATATCCCGTAACTCGCACAAGCATTCTCCGGCGCTTTCGCTCCCTCCGCTGGCAATGTGGGTCTTTCGCATCATCGCGTTCTCCTACTATGCTCCACTTCACTACTACACTATTGATCCCATTTATGACATCGCCAATAGCCAAGCAGATCCCACATGATTGAGGAAGTTGCTGCACCAGTTTAAAGTCCAATAGGAGGAAGAGATCAAGTTTATCCGTTTGGCTGTGAAGAATTGAATTTCCGCATCTATTAGACTGCACTTACACGAGCAGAGCACACTTTCAACTGCAGCGACTATCAGACTCTTCTCATGGCAGCCATCCAGCATTCCATCTGGCTCGTTCCGATGTCCTTTTATTGTAGCTTGGTTTTATCAATCTTTGCGTTGATCAGTTCCGCATAAACTCGTGTACTGGCTTTTTTTCCTAACTCTCCCGCAAGCAGTCATTCCGAGGCTCAGCTACGAGACATAATCAAAATGATCTCGTATTTCCCTCCAAGGCTCCAGCAGGCAAAGATTCCGGTACAGCAGTGGTGTCCCATGACCCTGAACAGGTCGAACTGACCTCACCGAAGGGTCTCCCAAGACGGAGGAGGATGTTCTTCTTCTGGCAGAATTCAATGATGCTGATGAGCTGGTCTTGGGTGACTTTTTTGGTTGGTCTTGCTTTGCACTTCATAGCCCGGGTGCTCAGGTACAAGGCTTGGACCGTCGGAAGCGTGGTAAGAAATTCATCTCAAGGCCGTCTGCATTGTCCAGAAGTCTTATGCATGAGCAGGCCGGTCTTATGGTACTAAATTTTGGCGTTATACTCTTCGTGAACTTCTTAATCTGCAGCCTTGACGCTCATGGTTTGACAAACGAGCTTACAACGAAAACGGTCCTGGACCCGAACGAGTCGTCTTCAAGTCCACCGTTAGGCATCCATTCCACCAGAGAAGCGTCAGGTCAAAATGGCTGTTGTCATCGATGTCATCAAAGATGAAGAAGTTCTACCTCAAGGGGCACCTCAGAAGCTGAATCTATAGGAGCCGTTAAGCCTCCATGTGTCACACCTTCAGCTCCGAAGATCCCAATTGCTGGCTTCCAGATTTGGATCGGGGGTAAGTTGTCTCAGGAGCAAGAAACGACCCTACCTATATGAGCATATAAAGGTAGAATAAGAGATCCACGCCTAAGAGATAAAGGTTCGGCGAATTACGCTCTTTAAAAGAATCCAAACACCGCACCGTGTGTTCAGCAACTCCCACATCTCCGGTGTTCGCCCAACATCAAAACACATAATCTCTAATCTAGCTGCAGATGACCAACATCCTTTGGCACAGTGGTGTAGTGGTTTAGCATCCCATTACCTCGCCACGAAATCAACAGTCCCTCCCAAAGGTCCGCACGGTTCGAATCCTCTCAACTCGACAACTGTTACGCTGGCACATACCCCCCGAAGCCAGATACCAGTCCTCCTCCTCTCTCTTCCGCCCTTCCTTCGCATACGAAAAAAATCCTCTGCTTGGAGGATTTCTCCTGATCCTGACCCGTCTACCTGTTAAGACGGTTCGGGATAAAGGTTTTGCTTTTTTTTACTTGATGAATTATTAATCTACGTTTCTTGGTTTCCTTTATTTTTGAGCCGTTGGAGCATCAAAGCGGCTTGAAGCTTTTGTTTCTTTCAACCCAGCATTAGATGGGATATACTTGCTGATTGGGAGGTAATAGTCAGTCATGACGAGGTTCTTACCATCTACACAGTATTATGCATGGCACATGAACAGAAAAGACAAGAGCAGTAGTTCCATATATCAATTGATATAAGTCTTCCGTAAAAGATGCCCACTTCCAACTATCATATGGAGGCGAATGAACACTACGTGACGTTAGATTGAAAATGTGCAAATCCGAGATAGTACATGATAACAGACAGCTCCAATCTAGACTCTTGCCTCAATGAGCGACACAATGTTGCACATTTCCCCTTTCCGGATACGCCTCTAACCCCCTCTCTCATTCTCAAAGTTCTCCCGGCCTCTGTTGTGTTCTTAAGCCCAAAGTCACCACCTTCCCTAAGCATGGCATGGCATAGTATGTATCTTTATTCACCAAGAAAACACCAAGTCTCCCAATCAGCTTCCCTAACCAGCTTCCCTAACCAGCTGTACATTCCATCAACCGGCCCATAACCACACCACCACCTCTCCTTCCTCTAACCACCATCCTCCCTCAACCCACCCTACCTTCACGCCCCTTCCCACTCCCAACCCCACCAACCCAAAGCACCTCATCCCATCCCATCCCGTCCCACCTCACCTCACCCCCAAAGCTC
>NW_006913589.1:101155-227872 GCF_000464535.1 Endocarpon pusillum Z07020
CGGTGGGGTTGGGGCTGCGCTTCTGTGAGGAAAGTACGGAGGAGATATGGCCGCGGAAGATGGAGGGCTTGGGTCTAGGAAAGATTGAGATCCGGAAGAGAAGACCTGATGGTTTGGTCATTTATCTTGTCGAACTCACTGTGGAGGACGAAATTATCTACGGGCCTGAAGGGCGCGCGCCCTGTCGGTGATCAAAGGCTCAAACATCGGAGAGGGGTGAGTTGGTTAACGCACTGCCAAGATCTGCCTTGATATGGGGACTTGACGCCTGTCATTATAGGCTCTCCGCCTGAGGAAGTCCCTAGAATGACCGGTTCTCCAGGCCGATGGTTGGCCAGTCACCCCTAAGTAAGTTTGAGACAGCACTTTCCAAGACTCTCCCTTCAATGCGAATTTTCACACTTGCTTACACTCTCATATTCACAGTCAGATATGTACTCGCTCCTATTTCGTACTTATGCTTACACTTGCAGCCGTAACCGCACCTATCACTCCTCACACATCTCCCTCGTGGCTCTACTGCACCCTGAGTGCATTGAATTGTTCCCTATAGCTTGAGCGTCTAGATGCTGCTTTGAATGCGGTGGGCTAGGCGTCTATGTTTTTGTCGTGTATAAGTTGAGCGAGGTCACTAAGATGCAAAATGCTTTCGATCAACTTGAAAGCGAGGTTGCTCTCTGCGCTCGGATCACCAAGCCAGACGCATACGTTCTTTGCTTGAGAATATATGCGGCCCATGAAAGGTGTTTGAAAGCACTTTTTCCTTCTTATCCTCTTGGTCAATGCAGATAGCGTCAACCTAAAGTGGTCGAACGCTATTCTCACGACGCAAGTTTCTCAGGGCAGATCCTAGGTTCTGTGTCAATCGAGTATTGTTTGTTGGGACCGAGAAGGTCCAAATTTCAAGCAAACACGATTGTAGGAGGACGCTCCTCGCTGCGACCTAAGAACTTGTCAAGCTTGCAGAAAAGACAGTATGAAACCTCGGGGTACACCATGAGAGCGGAGCGGTCACGGATTCTTAGGAGACGATATCAACCCGTGACTCAACAAGTAAGGCCAGAAGACCGCACCAGGGCTGTAAGTGCAATATCCGTTGACTTAAAGACAGCCCCGTTTTCGTGGCCGGTATTTAGCAGGCTTATTTGAGAGCATACGTCGAAGATAATGCGAGACCTTGCAAAATCCGCCTTGCCCATACCCGACATATGCTGTTTACCAGGTGGAGAAACAGGTTGACCGCTGTGATGATGGCCTTTTGTTTTTGAAACGGCCCAGAGCGCCCCAGGTAGGGTCGTATGGCATCAATAGTGGTTGCCTTCTCTGATCGATCGTGACCAGCATCTATTCTGGATGTCTTGTTCAGTTGCGACCACGGTTCGAATGGCTCTGATTTAACCACAGATTCACAGATCCTAGTTGAATCTCCACTCTGAGTACTTTTTCCCGATCGCGAATGGTGATGTGAAGAGCTAGAAGCAAGCTATGTTTGCAACCTCTGTGTACTTGTTGCACAGGTCTACCTGTAGGTGGGTTAAGAGGCACGAAACGACCTTGGAATGGTCTGGCCCGCTTTCTACTTAGGAAGAAAGCGTTCTCCAACTTTCACTCAGCTGGAAACGTAATGCAGAACCAGAGTACGTGTCGTTATCTAGCATATACTTTTCGAAAGAGACATCGAACGTCCCTGGGATTGTTACTTACCATGGCAGGTTTGGGAACCACTTAGAAACATGTTAACAGCACACCAGAGTGGTAAGTACAAAATAAGCAGAACTGTTACTGAGAACGCATCTAGTCACATGGTGTTGGGTGGCCTGCGGTCGGCCAACAAATTCAATTAAACAATTTGCTCGAACGCTTCCACTTTCCTGACTCTCTTTTCAAGCCAGACTGGGGCACAGGTCGGCGTACGTTGATGTTGAAGTATAGGAGTTGACTTCAAGCATCTTAGATAGACCTCTCTGTTGCATCTGCTCAGCGGCAACCAGAGCATTCTTGGGCATCTCAAATGTTCGTAGACAGGCAGATACGAAAGCCGATCAAGGAGACAGCATAGAGCAAAGAATCAAGGTTCGTGTGAGACAGAATTGATGTCTCTGTTTCTCCCGGGCGATGACTGCTAAACCCACCATCGCTATGCTAAAGAAAGCTCAAAACCAGATCTAGAAGCATGGGATCAGCATCCATCATGTCCGTCGGGTCCGTTATCGCACGAGACCTCCTCGCAGACCTCCAAACGTGGCATACAACTCCCCTTGAAATTTCCAAAAACGCTCCCCTATGCATTGTGTACCGTTGCACGGTTTGTACGGCTTAGCAGTATTGCTTGATGAAATCAGATGCTCATGTTACTCGTTGTGGCTGCCCGATCAGAAATTCGCTGCAGTGTTGACGCGTCCTGGGTTATGATATTGATCGAGGGTTGACTTGAACGGATTTGGGGCACTACCGCTGCTGGAGGTTTCCTGGAACGTCTTGTTGGGGTCGTACATGTCATCATCAGTCTCTTGCTTCTTCCTGCCCCAGATTCGCCATGCTACCACTGCCAGTGCTCCAACGAGTATGGCACCTCCAATACCAACAACAACACCAATTATGATATTCCTCTGCGATGGTGTGACGCCAGAGCCGCCAGAGCCGCCATCGCCACCGTTCAAGGTGGGAGAATCGGTTGATGTGGGCTCACCTGACGGAGAGGCACTACTTGTTATGACCCGTGAGATAGTACTGCTGCCGCTGACAGTGACTATAGTTGTTGTGATGAGAGCTGGAGAATCAGTATCACCGGAAGGCGCCGCAGTGGTTGTGATCAGAGCAGTTTGGCTTTGCACTGCGGTGGGAGACTCGGCGGTCGCGATCGGAGCATCGCTGATTTGTGTCGCAGTAGGAGTACTCGAGATTTCTACTTCTGTGGTGGGTGCTGGAATTGACGATGCTGGCGCTGCGGGAGACGATGGTGACCGAGTGGTAGTGACAATTGCTGTTGAGGATGGTGATGGTGGTGCGGATGTAGATACTAACTCTGACTCCGAACCGGATTGGGATTGGGATTGAGATTGAGATTGGAATCGGGATTGGGAAGATTGGGATTGTACAGCGGAGCTGGAGGGTGCGGCTGAGGCTGAACCACCAGTTCCAGCCACAGTACTCTGGACTTGACGTCTGTGTAGATGGAAATGTGCGTCTGCATCGGCAGCAATAACGGCAGAGACGACAAACAGCATGAACAGCAAGAGCGATGGTATCCTCGATGCAGTGTGCATTTTGCTGGTAGTGATGGCGAATAGGAGTTGCTGAAGTATAGCAAAAGGATGATGTTTGGTAGAAGAAACCACAAAGAGTTATGGAGCTCGATTTGCAGCCAGAAAGAGTGTGTAATGTTTGCAAGTCTAACGAGTGTAAGGAAAAAACGATACTGATCAGCAATGACACCGACCAGAACAAGTGAATGACCAGAACAAGTGAATGAGATGGAAGTGGTATGAAAAGGGCAAAAAATGCTGACTGACCAGTGATCAGAGTGTAACCACAGTGTGACCCACCGGGAGGCCCTTGTACTACGTACGCTAAAATACTGCCACTTTTAGACTCGAGTCTTTGTGTGGCTCGAGCTTTGTTGGCCATTGTTAGCGCGCGGGTGGACCCCTGGGACAATCATTACTACGTGACTAGCTAGTTTTAGTAGTTCTAGTTAAGCTCCCTCGCTCATTGCTGCGCGCTGCCACATATCATGTCTCACCTTGGTTCACAAGAACTTCAGTTTACCACATAATATCCCCGCAACCTGCCTGGGTGGATAGCTAATATTGCTGTTGCTATCTAGCCGTCCTACTCCTCGACCTCCTTGTTGCTTGCTTTACTCGAGAACTGCTTTGTTTGCTGGAGAGGGTTGGAACCAGGGATTGTACGTCCCGGAGAATCCCCGACCCCTTTTTCCCGCGTTTCATGCAAGGCGAGCAGAACGCGTCAACCAACACTAGAAAATGAATCATCCACGAAAGTCTACGGGCATGTTGCGTACATAGTAAGCTTGAGCACGGCGATACACCTCGCTGTTCAGATTAGGACAGGTCTTGTGGCAGCTGGATATTGCAAATCCCTCCACTCACAGATTGCATGCATATACGGAGTATTGATTTCGCAGACCCCTGAGGGAAAGTGAGTTTTAGCGCAGTTGAATTGCTACTGTACAGGTGCAGGTCTATACCGATCACTGTTCATGATCTCATTATCTAATCATACCTTGATCCTGAGGGCTCATCGAAACATTTGCATCCGAGTCCTCACTTCCGGAACCGCAGGTGCAGGATGCTGCCGGTCTGTTGCATAGAAATTTGCAGACACACCAAGTTCTACGCCTAAGTTGCCCCAATAATCCTCACTCTGCCCTTCTCGCATACTGCACATCGACAGCCAGTCGCACACTGAACCCCGCTCCAGAGTGCCATCTTACGGGTGATCCCGTCAACGTTGTAGAGTTGTGGCTGACATCGTTTGCAGCGACATTGACTAACATGTCGAGGAGAAGAACGCGAAAAAGAATGCGACTGAGCAAGAGCAGCACTGTGACTGGAACTAACGGGAGAATAGTACTGTTGTGAGGAACAAGGAGAGGACGATCTTAACGAGACGGCAGGGGACGATTCCTGTAATGACGAAGAGGGAGAGGGACGTTGCAGATATTCCCACTCGGAGATGGTATTGGGTTTTGGGAGCGAATTAGAAAGGTTCAGTCGATTTAGCACGGAGGAAAGAGAAGGCCGCCGTTGACGTGAAGCAGATACAGATGGACGTTTTGCTTCTGGCCTTCTGGAACCGACGTTAGGGTTCTGCGAAGATGGAGACGATCGTTGTGGCAGTGATGAAGGGATACGTTGGGACTTAGAGGGTGGTCGCAATTCTTCCCACTCGGAACCAGAGCTCTGATCTTGCGGAGAGGACGATGCAGGTATACATCCTAGGCCCACCGAGCGTGGAGGACAATCTGTCGTCGGCTGGCTGCGAGGAACAGATGAGTTTGGCTGTGGCCGCTGCTGTCGCTGCTCTCGCTTTCGAGGCCAGCATGGAGCCTGATCTTTCAATCCGCTCAGTAATGCTGGCTTATCGCTCATTGGCAGAACGAAGAAATGATAGTAGTATGAAGTAGCTTGTCTATTGCTATACTAAGCAGATGCCCTTATTACGAAGGGATTTCTCTCTGGATGAAAGTCTGATGCAGAGGATGATTAACATCATATAAGACATTGAATGGAACGGGCTTCAACACTATGCATAGAAAATGGTAGGTCCATTAGAATTACAGTCACGCCGCACCACTGTTTGAAGATACTGATGAGTCTTGATGAAGGAAATGTTTCGACAATAAGTCGTGGCACGTTCCCAGGAAGACATGGGAAAAGGACCTCGCTCCCGGAACCTAAATATGGTGGAAACAATTATGTATCAGCTACGAAACATAAACCCAAACTGCTTTCCAAGTGCTTTTGGAATCCCCACATATATAACACTACGTGCATATTTCCAAACTAAGGCCGTGCACTCCTTGGTTGATTTCATGTGAGACTGCCATGTAAGTTGTTCGAACAATATTGTGAGGATAAGCAAGTTGAATCAACCTTGTCACTCGCCCAATGGGGATCGACGCAAGTTTGGTATGACAGGTCAGATGGATGGATGGAATACAAGCGCCGTTTCGAGATTCTGTTACTCGATTGCTCACGGACTATCGCCTGTTGCGCCGGGCTAGATTTGACAGGTATCCGCTCGTAACGCACTAGGGGTGTTTGGACAATGAAGGGCTCGCTATGCTGCTCGTAGCCAGGTTGGACAGCAGTCTCTATGACCCAAAGGAATCCTGATCACTTGCTCAGGAAAATAGAATGCACTGTGCCACATGTGGTAGTCAGGAAAGAAAACGTTCAATGCCATGTCTGGTCCACGCATTCCATTACCGACATCAACAGCTGGCCTTTGCCGTGTTCTAAAGGTAGATGCCTGAAGCGGCAGCACGCCGCTGAATCATGTGAACAGGATGGAGTCATGGTATGATAAGACAAGCTTCGTATACGCAGCAAGAGAAGTACTGGCATGGTATGCATCGTAAAGGTAGAGTCTGTCGGTATCGCAATTGTTTTCTTGATGGTAGAGGGCAGTTCGCGAACCACACCCATCAGATTCACTACCAAAATAAATCCCCACGAGGGTATTTTTCCAAGCATACAATGCCTAGAAATGCTGTGTATCATATACATGATTAGTAATAGTCCGAGGCGAATTGGAGAGCAGCAATCCACAACTATGGTCAGAATTTGTGGATGAAGCAACTAAGGTAGACGCAATCGTTGTAGCATTGGCTGTTCGTGTCGTATTGAAACTCATGTAGAGTTGGTTAGACTGGTTTAGTAGCTCTGGACTTTCGAGTTATTGGATCCAATAGTTAACGTCGGATCGCGTCTTGGAGGACATGAGCATATTGCCCAGCACTAGAGAATGCTTCCCTGCACATCTTGGTGACACAAGATGCTGCACATTTTCAAGGATAACAACAAAGAGAGGACCGAGATGAGGATCTAATCGCACAAGGAGACAGCACCACTGAGTGATAGAATTCGTTGCCCTCTGTGGCGAGTATTTACCCGGAAGGGTGATGAATATTGGCTAGATTGTGTATGAGTCAGCGGCCGGATTGGGAGCCGATCTCTGCATCCCAGTCCCAATCAAGCGGCTAGGGGCTTGGCGTTCCAGCAGTTCTCAACTCCACGCTATCTCCCTAGCTCTGGAAATTCAACAGCCTACGGCATACGATTGAATGCTGAATGCTGTGCCTATCGCATATACGTCTGGACCACGCCCAGGATACATTCCTCATTTCTCTCCAACTTCACAACTCCCAACTGTTGGCCAACTCTAACGTGTGACGTGGAGAGAAGTTCCCACCTTCGCCTCTTGCTGCGGCAGCACCGCTCAGCTGGTTGTTGACCAGCCTCCTTTAATCTCCTTTCAACTTTCTACGCTCGTTTGACCTTCGACGACTGGCGAAACACCCCTCCAACTACTCACCGAGGACCTATACGTCTCGCGCTCTGAATCCTACCAACCCTGATCCTGCATTCTTACTATTCGAGATGTTGCTGCCAAAGGGCGGCGTCACATGGAAGTCCGCAAGAGCTAGATTACCGCCATGGAGGGCGTTGATAGTATATCTTACCAAAGTCAGGTTTCTTGCGGCAGTTGCATTGACAGGGTTGATAATATTATTATGGAGAGGCATCAGCGAATCAACAAAAGATTTATCTAAGTTCGTGCCTCTATCAAGTACAGAATTTCTCCCACGCAAGCGCATGAAACTGACCAACGCATCGTACTTGCAGTTATTATTGCTTCGGACCTTCGAAAGCGCCCACGGAAATGAGCGTAAACGACATGATCGCTTGGCATCAACACCTTCAAACCCCAGTACTCTTTAATCACCACGAACCTTACGCAGTTAATTCAAGTACGATCTCGCACATCGACCTGAATAACATCAAATCTACGCCACGAGCCATCAGCAATCAAGAACGTGTCCTTATCCTGACCCCACTCCGAAATGCTGCACCATACCTTACCAAACACTTTGACCTTCTCTCCGACCTGACATACCCACATGACCTTATAGATCTAGCTTTCCTCGTTAGCGATTCCACGGACGACACTCTAGCCGTACTTGCATCAGAGTTGGACAGAATACAGAAGCGTGAGGACAAGATCCGCTTTCGCAGTGCAACGATAGTGGAGAAGGACTTTGGCGTAGGCGTAGAGATGGAAGTGGAAGAGAAACATGCCTACAAGGCCCAAGGCCCAAGGAGGAAAGCCATGGCTAGGGCGCGCAACTATCTACTCTACGCCGCGCTCAAGCCCGAGCACTCGTGGGTCTATTGGCGCGATGTCGATATCGTTGACAGCCCGAAAAAGATTCTGGAGGACTTTATGGCACATGACAGGGATATTCTTGTTCCAAGTACATCACCCTACTTATTGGGACGGCTGCCCGCTGACAAAACATGGCAGATATCTGGTTTCACCGATATGACAATGGTCAGGACATCGAAGGGAGGTTTGACTACAACTCCTGGATCGAATCACCGCAGGGTTTGAAATTGGCCGCAAGTCAGGACAAGGATACCATTATTGTTGAAGGTTACAAGGAATTCAAGACAGGCCGCAAACATCTTGCCAAGATGGGCGACTGGAGGTTCAATAAGGACGAAGAGGTCGAGTTGGATGGTATTGGCGGAGTGAATATTCTCGTCAAGGCTGATGTGCATAGATCTGGTATGTGGTATCAAGGGCGCGGAACAGAAGGTCGCTTTGCTAATTACAGCATACAGGTATTAATTTCCCTTGCTACGCATTTGAGAACCAAGCGGAAACGGAAGGCTTTGCGAAAATGGCCAAAAGAGCTGGGTATCAGGTCTACGGGTTACCAAACTATGTGGTATGGCATATTGACACAAAGGAGAAGCCTGGGAACGCATAACCAGGGAATAATGGTTCCTTTCGAGACACAAGACGACAAATGCTCCTGAGACTTATGTGTCGGGTTCAAACCGGCAGGCGTGAAGCAAGTCTAACACCCTCGCAAGTGCTGCAGCAGGTGCTCTTGATATGCCTAGCAAGTCTTGGACATTGGCCCGTTCAAGATGCTGTCGTCAACTTTTGTATCTGCATATCACGAACTTGGCGTTTATGGGCATGCAGGGTGGTTCCTTGAGCTATTGTTCAGGGCCTTGCACTCCTAAAGTGTGTATTTGCATGATGGGCCGCGTTTAGGCACGGGACAGTCCAGTATCGAGATCCCGAATACCGGCATATTATCGAATAATCACAATTCTCACCATTGATTGCTTTGCCATAGTCTGCTGACATGCACCAGTTGTTGTTTTCCAAGTGGGACAAGCTAAGAGATGGATAGTGATTGAATCACGAGCTATCAGTACCTAAGCCATGCCGGAGGCATAGAAAGCTCACCCGCTCCTACTAACCGAGTCTTTGGCTCCTCTCATGCCTGTCTCATATTCTTACCCGCTTACTGATGCGCTATTGGAGACCTCTCAAGGAGGTCAACACACAGAAACCATGCTCAGGAGATGATGCATTTATCCCACCATCCTCAGACGTGGACAGACCATTGCAAACCAGAAGATTTCGACCCGCTCTTGATGCTTCAGGTACAGCATGGAAGGGCTTTCGGGAGGCCATTCTCTTTTGTTTCTGGTACTACATTCCGTTGCCACCTCTCCTATACCTTTTGTTCATGGATGATACTCACACCAAGGAATCTCAGATCTCAAAACTACTTCCTCCGCACAACATCCTTAACATCGTCCTTTCTCGAAGCACGTGGAGCAGCTCTTCCTCTTTGTCCTCGTACATCCCTCCATAGGGGACTCGAGGTATGTGGATGATACGTTTAACTGTCTAGGGATGTATAGCGATGCGGAACATCATCAATATACTCCGTACACCGTCTTGATACTGCTCAGATTTCTAGCTCAGACTCCTACCTATCAGCACCCATCACCACACCTGCACCACAAGATGGGACTGTTATTCGTCTCAATAGCTTTGCAAGAACCGTCACTGACCACTCAGACCAGCGGCATGGCATCACGATCTCATTCACGCTTCCACCATTCTCCTCCATTATTGCAAGATACTACTGTCCGTCCCGACGAGGACAACAACTACATGCCAACAAAAACCATTGCTCGCGTCGTCGCTCTCGACTCCGTGGGATCTGGGTCCGTGTTCTGGTGACCTTATTATCAACGTCGGTAGTACCACTGTTGGAAGCCTTACCATTCGGAGCTAAATACCGCCAGCAACAACTCTGGGAGCTATAGTACTGAGACTGGACCGCTACACTCATGCCGGAACTCACAGCACGAACCCACACTACCACACGAATGCAAGCGGGTTCTCCATCCCCATCTACGAGGAACGAAGTTTGTCTGCAACGCCTAATGCCGAGTCAACTCTCGCAGTCTCGTTCTTGGATCACCGCCCCCAAGCAACCTCGACTTTTTCCGCTCCTCGTTCACTGAGCATTGAACCGAGGACTTTCACTTCGTCCCAGCTGAGAATGTTTAAACAGGCGCGTTCAACATGCCCACGAAGATGTCGGCAGTGATACCACCAAAACTTTTGCACACCTTTTCATGCCCACAAGCCTGAGGTTGAAGGTGAGGGTAGTGACGGGGACGAAGGCGAAATTTGCAATTCTCGTGCACCAAAAGCAATGCCGACAATGCAATTCTCATCCTTGGATACAGAAACATTAGCCATGTTTGGCTCTGATCCGTCCACTTTCTCGAGCACCAACAACCTCAGCTCAGCCTCCACCCCTGCATTCGGGCCCGGATCTCCACGTCACTCAATTATCCCGCTTTGGTATTATCGTCCATCGTTTGCCTGGTTTGGTGGACTCGGTTATGAATGCTGGTGCTGGTAGTGGGAAAAAGTATCGTAGATATAAGAATGAGAGATTGGGGGAAAGTAGCTGGGTATGTAAGCGGCAAGCTTTCTGTAGCAAAGAAAGGGATTGAGCTTTCGGTGGTGTTGGGATGGGGAGTAAGAAGAGGATTGGAGAAGAGAGTGGTTAGGGAAGGTGGAACGACACAGGACGAAGCACGGCGGAGAGAATGGTAACCAAAATCTCGGCCGGAATTTCGGATCCCAAAAAGGTGATGGAGCGGTTTTCGATTATTGGGGGTTTTCATCGAAAGCAGTTTGGCAACCCCCTCCCAGCACGACTTGTGGCTTGGACTTGCTGACATCCATCGTCTATCGTAAGCTGGAAAAGGGAAGACCGAACTCGTTTGCCTAAGTGGGATTCCTGGAAACAGAGGAAATGTCGTTGGTCTTACGCAACCCCCGATCTTCGAACGTCCCTCCATTGTTTCTCCCTCATCTCGACAAATCGCCGACATCAGGTGAACGCCTTCGGGTGGAGGATGAATGCTCGATGATCAGCTGCGTATTCAGATCGCGCTCCATTTACAGCGAATGCGACGTGTCATTTGGCACCCCAATTGCTTTTGGCTCGCAGTTCCCGCTTCTTATCCCGCAGGAAGATTGCCACTTCCAACCGCTGCCGCTCTCTGTGAACAAAGCCGGTTTCAGTCGCGATAAGTTTGGAACTGTCTATTAGCCCTCGTTGTTCCCTTTTTTGAGAGTTGAGACATCCATGTCTCGACGCAGACTTCCTGGAGATTCGAAGGCTGGTTTTGACGACATGTCTCGGATACGTACTGTCGTGCCCCCACAGAACGATCTGGACATCGCGTTCGGGGTACAGGATCACCAAGCTGGTTCGGACGGAACGAGTGCATCGTGACATGGCTAATGACAAGACAGTATATGTTGTGTTCATTCTGTTGTGGCCTCAACGATCATGATTCTGTCAGCGTACCGCTTCAAGTCCTCGCGTGCTTGGACTACGTGGCTCAAAAGGTCGAACCACCCATTCCTAGCCAGATCGTAAGACGGAAGTCGGAGGATGTCTCGGATCTTGACAAAGGCTCTTGTCTTCGACTACCTTCTTTCTGTCTCGGATGGATACAATAGACATCTTCGCTCAGGCTGAGAAGCGTTCTAAAGAGCTCTACTCCACTTCTTCGTCGACTCAGTTGGAAAGCTCATTGTCCTGTTTCGCTCCCCTGTTTGCTGTCCATCCACAAAGGACGGGCACACTCTGGACACCTTTTCGACAAGGATCGAAGCGGACTTTGGCAAATCCAGGGGCTTCCATTTGCGTAGATGAATGAGGAACTTTGCCTTTGTCGGTGTCCAACTATGAGAGCGGTTGTTCCAGCTTGAGACACGGGTTTATACCGTCGCAAGGGGTCAGATCTGATGAATGTAAGTATATAAGCCCTCTGAATGAAGGAGAGAGAGAGAGCTTCTAATCTGCATCCACTTCCAACCAATACCTCATTACCAAAACAGCTCAACCCACTCTAGCGCCTGATCAATCATTTCCACAAAGTCCCGCTCACTCAACTGCATCTCCTTAAACATGCCCCAATCTACCAAGTCCGACCCTCAGCCAGCCTCCCCTTCTCCAGCTTCAGGAAATCCGCAACACCAGAACCACAACCACAGACAAAACACAACGCCAACACGGACCCTGCCCGATTCTCCGACCACACTTCGCGCCGTTGCAATTGAGGAGGCATACCATCGCAGCCAGGACTCGCTCATCGGCATCAAGGAATTCTCTAGGCTAAGAGAATCCTAGCAAAGACATGGGAGACGTGAGGCAGGAGATGGATAGAGAGGCCAAAGGAAATTGTTGAAGAGGATGGAAGGAAGACATGGAGAGGGGCCTCTGGGCACGTGTTTTTGTGAAAGATCTTTAGCTATGTTTTGGGACGGTAGCTGGAAATCTTGAATTGTTTTGCCACTGTTGAAAAGATTCTATTTTGGTTCTCAGTACCCGCGATGTTTGCATAATAATGTCCAATGAGTTTGCGTAGTCAATGATAGAGCTGTACAGGTAGATGTCGCCCATTCGTGGTAGAGAAATCTTTCATTTTGAAGCGTGTCACGACCATGCCTCTGGTTCAGAAACTTTCAACAGGCTTAGAAGAAATGTGCTCACTGAGCCCTTTCTACGCTTCAATGCCCAACAAAGTGTGTTTCCTTAACACCATGGGGGCATCTCTTGCAGTAGTCTGCTCGCAACCTTCTCAAATGGAGATGGCTAACGACTGTTGAGCTTCCCAGACGTTATGATCCTGAGATCAAGCTTTGCTTCCTGCTGAGTCGATGCAAAACCACTGGAGCGAGACCGGCCTCTTTCCTCTTTTAGATTTGTCTCATCAGGCTCTGGTGCGAGCCCAAATCCAAAGTCTCAAGCGAATGCGGGTGAAGGGTGGTAAACACCAATACATACACCGTCGGCCAAAGAGCGCTAGGCAAGGAGCAAAGCCGCAAATTGAAAAGTAAGCGATGGAGGCCAGTCGGCTAAAATGTGGACTTCTTGGTGAAGCGATATCATTTGCTGACGACTCATCAAGACGTGAAGGAAGAAATAACTGCCTGGGCCAGGTCCACACTGGATTCTCTTTACCTCCTATGGCATGAAATCGTGTAAGGTACTTCGAAAGTCTTCAAACGACAAAGCGGGCGTTATTGCTGACACTGACGTCGGAAAAAATTTGGATGCCGGCACTATCTTTCGCCGTGCAATGCTCTTTGTAAGCCTTGTGTGTCTCGGTGCTGCTTTCATGCTGGATGCAGTCTCCGGATATCTTCATGCTAGGCCACAATGCGCCGGGTAAGTAGATTCCCAGTTGTCAAGAATCCACGTTCTCCCATTGGCCCTCTCCATTCAATAGATAGCTGGCCTAGCGCGGTTCTCCCGTCACGTTTCATGTCACTTCTCAAAGTATCTAAACCATCAGTGACCTCCCCCTGCTGCTCGACCAAATATGCTACCTGGAGCACATCTCTAGGACTCAGCATAGATTTGAAAGAGGACTCTATTAGAAGATCTCCATCACAATTCATAGACGTGGACTTGAAAGGAGCTCTGACGTCCAAGCTGGTCTGCTCGAGCGTAATTGCCATATCCGCCACATTCTCGAGTTGTGCTTCCAACGCAAATCTCAATAATTTTGATTTTCCATACGGCCCAAGAGTTTTGTCCTCGATCTCATGCGAGGAAAGCTCTGTGGCTTTAGTCCGCACGCTCAAGCATGGCTGAGCAACAAATTGATAGAGCTTTCTGAAGGTCCGGCTTCGGCCGCCAGTAGCAGCTGAACCAATCTCCGCCGCCAAAGTATTTTCCATGTACGTTATATTGACAGCGAGAACGTGATTTCCTTCTTCTTTGAGGTCGAACCGGACAATCTTCTGGATCGAGCTCCCCGGCGTAAAGGCTTTTTCTTCATCTTGCTGTGTTAAAGTTTCGAGTTCTAATGGGATGGTCTGAGAAGGGGTCTGCATTTCGGCCGAGATTCCGATCGAGATTACCATTCTGGAGGTTTCACCCGGCATTAATTCATTATTGGCGCAGAGTGAACAAGCAAACATTTCACCAACATAAGTCGACCCGAAGGATGGCGGAAGTGTTAGCTGTTATGGTCAACTTCACAGCAAGACTGTATCGCACATCTTACCAGTGGGCTCAGGGCAAAAACGTGATCTATGTGTTCTGAAGGATAGGCAAGTGACGCAGTACATCTAGGATCTTCAAGCGGCAAAGGGTGTTGTTCTGCCAGCGAAGGTCTTGATAGACTGGATTTCG
Organism: Endocarpon pusillum Z07020; assembly: GCF_000464535.1. Lineage (NCBI taxonomy): Eukaryota > Fungi > Ascomycota > Eurotiomycetes > Verrucariales > Verrucariaceae > Endocarpon > Endocarpon pusillum. Next base: position 115,452 of record NW_006913589.1, read on the forward strand.
TCAGACCAATGGATTTGTATTACCGTATGCCCATACCGGAGAACTGCATGTCAGTTAGCGCACATGATGCGAGCCCCACGGTCCTTTGCATACCTTTCAGTGAGACCACGTGTGGCTCTTTGGGCATCTCCCCCGATGAGCGAGCCCTTGAGCGAGCCATGACCAGGAATATCTTCGACAAGTTAGGGCAGACACGAATAATGGCTCTGGAATGCCGTAGCAGTTTACAGTTATATGGGTTGGAGATTCTTGCAAAAGGGTTTGATGATGGTTTTACAAGTGGAGGCACACCACGTAATGTGGTTAAAAGCTTGAAGGATGGGCGAGAGTTGAGTTACTACTAATCAAGTTCAAGAGTCTCAACATCCGTGGTCTACATTCGAGATGTCACTGTTCAAAGTCTCCATAGTTATAAGTCTTGTTCTACGATGGCTTCTGACTGTCGAAAACCGAATTGCTGGTCAGGATAAACTTCGGCGTTAATGACGGCATTGTAGCCAAAGCAAGAACAGTGAAGGACACCTGACTGAGGTTGAAGAGGTCTCTAAGACAGCCAATATTTGAGCGCCTTCATATCTTACCGCGCAGCACTTAATCTTCAGAGATTTGTGTCTTCAAGTTTGCCAATGTTGAACTGCGCCGAAAGGAAGATGCCAAGAGATACCATGTGAGCCGAATGCTTGGCGTCAGATAACTCTATTTTGGCTTCCCCAATCTCCTTCCATCTGGCCAGGGGAAACAATCCGCCACCCAATTTTGCGTTCTTAATGATTCAATTTTTGCTGGTCACGTTGGGGCGCTTGACAGCTATAGCAGCAAGACGTTAATATCGCTGATGTTCCGGTAGGAAAGGATGGAGTCAAATGAGCCTTCACGCACAAGAATGGCTACTCGATCAAGAAAAGTCCAGCCAGCACTCAAAGAAGGGGTGGAAGAATTTCGTGCCAAGGCTAGTGTTTCCAAAACATCTTTGTCTCACAATGCAGAAGCTCCTCCATCTAGGAAAAGGAAGCTGCAAGATGTGGCAGTAGCGAAGAAGCCTTGTTCTGCCGGAAAGGAAGAAAAGCCAAACAGCTATAGAGAGCAACTCTGTATACCTTCGCCGACCAAGAAGTCACAGAGGTCGAAATCACCCCAAGGATCGTACGAAAAGCGGATGAAGCGTTATCGAAAGCAAGCGCCGCATTCGTATCTGCAGAAACTTCAGAGAGCACAGACTCAAAGGTCCGCTTGTCACACGTTCTGAGGACTGCACTACTGCTGACCGTTAGGAAGAATGATCGTCCTGAAACGTACCCGCGCTGGTACGGAGGCCTTTCCCAGTGAGGATATCGACCTCGTTGGCTCTACTGGAAATATATACACCGTAAGCAACTCTTTTTTTTTGATACATTTTGTGGCCTCTTGCACTTGAGAGCTGTAACCTCCAATTTGGCTCAAAGAACATTTTGCCCCCATACCAATACAGTGCTCTGGCATGTGATATGCCATATCTGCAGATTGAATGCCGAGAACCCAAATTTCGGCCAAATTCTTATTGAATGCAATAATATGTTGGTCCGTTCCAGTCTAACTGCTTCCTAAATTGCAGGTTACGATCGGCCAAATCCCTTCATGCACCTGTCCTGATCATCAGAAAGGAAATGAGTGCAAGCACAAAGTGTACGTCTTACATAACGTGCTGAAAGCACCCGAGCATCTTCAGTATCAGCTCGCTTTCTTGTCCTCGGAGCTAAGGGACATATTTGCGTCAGCGCCAGCTATACCAACAGATATTTCCAGTGCCGATGACTGTGGTGGCAAGCGGAAGCCAGTTGAGGGTGAATGTCCGATCTGTTATATGGACTTCGATGAAGCGCACAATGAGCTGGTGTGGTGTAAAGCAGCATGCGGCAACAACATGCATAAATCATGTTTCGACCAATGGGCTGCAAGTCAGCGTGAGGTTGGAGTGAAGTGTGTCTACTGTCGTACGCCATGGCATGTTGACCCTGGAGATCTTAATGAAGTCAAGAAAGCGGGGTCAATCGGCGCTGATGGTTATGTCAATGTTGGCGAGCAATTTGGCATGTCGCAAGCGAGGGATTATTCGACGTATCATCCGTTCTGGGTCAGGCGGCATCTTGGGACAGCATGGTGAGCATCCAGCGACGTGACCCGCTTCAAACTCAAGTGGCGTGGGCAACCCACACAGTCGACCGGGTAAATTAGTATGTTGATCGTCACAATCGGACGCCGGGGCCATGGGCCTGGGTTCGAGCTTGCAGGGTGGGCAGATGCCATTATTGCTGTGCCGCATTTTTGGTCGAAGGTTACAATGGAGCAGCCAAGGTAAAATGGAGTGATGCTACTAGTAGCGAAACAACGATCATGTCGGTGCCGTAGGTGCCGCAATCGTGCACAAGGTTGTGGTGACAGGTCACCGACCATTGAACTCTGTTCTCTCCAAAGATCCTCATCCACCGTCGGAACCTTCTGCATAAATGTAATGCGGCTGTGAGCCATCAATTCAAATCATCCTCAAAATGTAGATTATTCCAGGCACATTCTTTGGGTGGGTGGTATTAGTGTGTCCTAGCGCGCCGTAGAGAATGTTTGACGATTGGGACTATGACCTGATTAGGGATGCGAATCCCCCTAAGGCTCTACCGTGGTGAGGTTTGCTAACAACGAGATGGTGGAGAGGCTTCTCCGGGTGGCCAAAGCTTAAAGAGTACTACGTAGAAGTGCCGGACAGAATTTCAGATCAACCATCGGCTTAGTTGCGGCGAGCCTATGAGAAAGTTCGATCCAGGAACAGCAAGATCAGGGTGAAATCACCACGAGTCACCGTTCTATTCCACACCAAGACTTCTCCAAGGAACCACACCAACATGATAATGTCATGATCCTATGGTTTCGGCTTCGGATCAACTATTGAACAACAGGCTCGGAAGAGGCACGTTATCAGACCGGCAAAACAGATCAGATCTGCCATGATATGACACACTACCAGCTTAATTCCCTGGCACAGATTGCTAAATCCATGGATAGATTCAGCTCGAGACCTAGCTCAACACACCATGGGAAGCCTGATCCTCTACCCTAAGATGCTGAACTCTCCCGGGGTAGGGCGCCTGGAAATTCAAAGAGCATGTCGATGTGAGGATGTCACTCAGAGTAGCCCCGATAAAATACTAAGAGTTATCTGGGTCTTTTGTCCGGGTGTCGAGTGCTAATGAAATTAAATTGATAGGTCAATTCGTTGGTTCCTCCGAGGAGGCATTCAACACAAGTATTCCGTACACAGTACGTAAATTATGCATAGGTTAGCAGAAGCGACCTACAAAATTTCGTCCACCTGAGAGCGCATGCGCCAAATTATGCGCAGTGGAAACGCGATATGGCGCCGATAAAGCCCGTGAGCCGACCTGAGACGCTGCAACAGCGGTTGGTGATTGCGAGATACGCCTAGTCTTGGGGGCGAGTTGGGCCTCTCCCTTTTCAAATCACAAGCGACACCGCCATCACCAGTAATAATCGAAAAGCTGATACTCGCTGCTATCCTAACTCTGTATCAGCAGGGTCATGTTGTGGAAAACCCCATATGAGGCGGCAAGTGTCATTGTCAAATATGTTTCCATACTCGAATGCCATCAGCTAGACTCCAGTACCGCTGACCATTGTGAGAAATAGAGGATACAGACGCCAGAAAATGAACACGCTGGCTTGCATGGAATGGATGCAGCTGAATAAGGCAATCCGGCATAGACCATCGCCTTTCCTGTGTGCCTTGTCAGAGTTGTCACAACAGTCCACCAATGGAATACGGATTTGCAAGGATGATATGTGTGCGCGATAAACGAGATCAGCCGAGTCGAGCGGTTAGTTAAGCACCTTCCGCGAATGGCAGGGATGATTTCAAGACGAAACCGCTGAGCAAGACTCTAGCGCTGGGAGGCATACGTAGGAAGTGACCTGACCACCTGCAGGCCACCCACCTGGCGCCCATAACTACCAGAAGGTTCGTCGAGCATGTCAGAATAACTATCTGGCGGTCTCAAATCAAGTACACTGTTCTGCAGGTGTTGGTCCCTATCCTTTATGATCACACCCAGCTGCTTTACCGCGGTGAAGAAGCGCAGTTAGACGAGGTTCTGGCCCCCAAAGCTGTGCAGCCTTTTTGCCACACGCTGCTCCTTTTTCTCTCACATCCTGACTGCTCCGTACTGCGTAGTAAGCCTCTGCACGGGCGGTGGTCCATTCCCTGCACGTTTGATACACTTCCCGCCAGCGGCTCACCCCTAGTCAGAACCCAGCATGCTGGTCTGCCCACCGCCATAGCCGTTGCTCCAACCTAACTCCCACTGAGGCCTTGCCCGGAGTAGCAGACTGGCATCCGGCAAGAAAGGTTTCGCCTGGGCGTCTTCAGCGTGCTATTGGAGGGAGTGGACCTAGGGCACCCATCTGTCTTGACTAGCGCTTTCTGGTTGAAGGTTAGAAGTCCACCGTGTTAGCTTAGACTGCGTCTAGCGGTCCACCAACTGACGCTGCTCAGTCCACTGGAATGTCATTTGTTCGACCGTCGGGCTTGATAGTTCCCCCTCCATCGTCCTGCAAGACACCTTTTTCAATAACTCACCCTTTCCAGTACTCCTGCATGCAACTCTCCTCCATCATCCAATAGCGCTCGAGGCCTCAGCTGCGACCACTCCTGTGGCCTGCTCATCCACCTGGCACATTTCTTGGCAACCATCAAGCACAACCGCTCCCCGCGCCATTTTCCTGACGCCGGCGGCAACTGCATTTCTTCGCTTCTCTCGTCCCCCCAAACGCACAGCTTTTCTACAGCTAGCGGGTGCAAATCACTCCCTCTGGGATGATCTTTGGATTCTCTTAGCCACTCTCCTTTCATATCTAACAGCCTGTCCGCCTCGAGAAACGAAAAAGAACTTACTGAGGGGTGGCCACTGCGCCTCGAGGCCGAAACGCGCCAATCGTTCCCGTGACGTTTCAGCGAGGTCGTACGCTTCAAGCGCTCGCTGTCCGCCCCCATGATCGCAAAGGCATTGCTCGCTTCGGGTTTGAGTATTTGACTAAGCGCAGATCAGTCCCTCCAAACTCAACGAGAGTACCTTTGTAACGTCTAAATTTGGATCGTTCTTAAAAGTGACGACCACTGGGCCGTGCACTCACTTCCTCACGTATGTGAAGGACGGACCGCCTCCTTACGCACCCACTCCCCGACTGTCATTATCGCCGGCCTTCTTTTGCGACCTCCTTGTCTATCTAGGAAACCATCATTCTGCCACTTGGGGCCCACGGACACCTTCCGTTATTCATGAGGCTTGCATTTCTGCTTTCGAGATAGTCATTCAAGACTGTCTATCACAGACCGAGGACTTTCTGCCACTTGAAGGGTCCGAGCTCATCTCTGGGCAAAGCTCTATGTCAGCTGTGTCCACAACCACAATGATGGCTGGCCCTCCACCCTCCGAGAAAGATACGACATCAGACCACAGCGCCTCTGGTTTCACCGCTGTCAATGGCAGAGAGCCTCTGCCCAACGGCACTAACGGTAGAGCTGAGACCGTTGGTAAAGCTCGCAATGAACCCCTAGACCGCCGAGAACAGCAGGCCACGAGCCACACAACCGGTAGGCAACACTCTCCACGACCCAGCCAAGATAGTTCCCGCAAGGAGATGCCGAACGGAAACCAGCCATACTCGTCGCCTCATGAGATGGACACCCCTGCAACGAGTCCGGGAAAGCGAAAACGGTCTTTGACCGACGATGGACGTGACTCGTCAGGAAGTTCTCACTACGATCTGAGTCCACCAAGGAGAGTGAGTGGATCACCCGCCGGCGTCGTGGATCCCAGGATCCAAAGGGCTCCCGAACCAGAACGCAGCCATGCGTCCTACGTCAATGGTTCGAACGGCATCGAGCCTCACAACGCACGAGACCACAACATCGCCTGGCCCACTGATAGGCAGGCACCGCCTAGCTACCAAACCAATGGTCATCATGTGGACAGCTCTGATGCTCAGCTTGCAGAGGCCCTTCAGCGCGAAACGCAGGCGCAGAATTCGCACAGGACGTGGGGTATTGGTGGCCGACCAGACGATGAGCACACCGATCAGTATGGGGCATATGCTACTGATAGAGCATCGCAGGGTGCTGTCCAGGCGACCTCCAAGAGAAAGCGCGTGTTCAGCAACAGGACCAAGACTGGGTGCATGACATGCCGGAAGAGGAAGAAGAAGTGCGATGAGGGACACCCATACTGTGAGTATACATCCACACATGAACGCTTTCTATGTTATTGAATCTGACTTTCTAGGCCACAATTGCATGCGTGGTGGTTTCACTTGCGAGGGCTACAACACACGCACCACATGGCAGAAGCAGTCAAATGCCAAGGGACCGGTGCCGCTACAATCCAAAGATGGCTACGAAGGCTCGGATCACACATACTCTGCCAACAGCCATTCTCCCCGCGCGAAACGAGAATCGGCTCCGTACGAGGGCGGCCATCAGATGCGGCCAATCGTCGTGGAAGAGGGTGATCAACAAACGCAATATGTGACCAGTCCCACGTCAGCTGGGCCTAGGAATCGAAGCTCCTATTCCCAGCCTTGGGTACGCGGCACATCATACCTGCCTGAGCAGGCACGCCAAGATCTGCCGCCATTCTCCGAGATCGCTCGCGAGCCTGGGAAGCCAGCATACAGCGTTCCGCCACTGCGAGATTACCCACGTGCGCACGGCACATCCCAACAACCATCCGCCACATGGCCTGCTCATCCTGCTGACTATCGTCAAGGCTACCCATCTGGTCAAGTCGACCCTCGCAGCCTGCAAGGTGTAGCGCGAGAAGGTCTCAGCATGGAAGAAACCCAAAAGACAATGATGAAAGGCGACGAGCTTCAAAAGGAGAAAATGCTGAATGGTCAGCTGTTCAAATACAACGATCCTCTCCTCGTCGAGGATCGCAAACGGTGCAAGATTGCTCTCAAGCAATTCCACGACGCCGACAACCCCACCATGGGCGTTGCAGAAACGGAACGGGCTCGTAAACTTCGCGAAGTCTTCGCGCCTACCCGCAACCCATTGACCAATATGCCATACGCCTTCAAGTGGGACCCCATGGGTGCCATCGGCCCCGGCAGCGTCGTCGAGACACCGTTCAGATGCCAGTACGGATACAACATCCGCATCGGCGAAGACGTCTACATTGGAGAGAACTGCACCATCATCGATTCATGCACCGTCTCAATCGGTGCCAAGACGTGGATTGGGCAGAATGTGCAGATCTTGACCTCGATGGCTCACACCAGCATGAACATGCGTGCTGGCAGTGGAGCCAACTGGCAAGGGAAAGCGGTGACTATAGCCGAGGATGTGCACATCGGGGCTGGTGCAATCATCTATCCAGGAGTCACCATCCACCGAGGTGCCCAGGTAGAGCCGGGTGCGGTGGTGAAGAAGGATGTCGAAATGTATGCTCAAGGGGCCACCCTGGACTTCATGTTGTAAAAGATCATCTTTTCTATAAATATTTCTGGGGGCAAAGTCCCGTTCAGTAAAAGGCTACGCAGCGGCGGCCAGGTCATTCTTAGCGTACTATCAACTGTGGTTTTCTAATACACAACATTCCACATCCTCAGGCTTTAAAACGGGAGTTTAGATTGAAATGGCTCATCACATCGTTGTGCGACAAGTGATGAGCAGTATTGCTTTCAAGTAGAAACCAAGCATCCTGAAGTTGACCTCATTAGTAAGGGGTGCCACGACTTTTCCCAGGAGCTCCCATGGCATAGCAGTGCCGGGTTACCTTCGCCAAGCCATACATGAAAACATTGCCTGCAATTTGTTGCATCCACCTTGGATATCTCACGTGTCTCTAGGACTCGTCTAAATTCGTGCTTGCAAAAAAGTCATAGTCTACACGTGCACTTCGCCTGTGTCTAGCGGCTGTATGCGACCACCGGTCGATTTACGGTGAATGCTTTGTCTTGCACAGCGTTCATGCAATTGGTCCTGAGGAGCGCTGATAAACTAGACACATACAACTACAGGAATGACTTTAAAATGTCTCATCTGGTATTATTCTCAACCCAACACGATGTAGGAGACTGACAGGATGACAAGACCAGAAAATGGCGATGCTGGTTTGTCCGGTCCTTTTCATGCGACTCGTAGGAATCCTTGCTTCCTCCCCATGCTGAATCAAGCTCTCTTCGATGGATTCCCCTTTCAATCTGACGAAGGATCAGCAGCTATGAAGCATGAACTGTGAAACAACAATGCCAACGCTGAGTGAGGTCTCTCCCCCAACGCCTGAAATTCTGTTACGCTTTCTATCACGATCTGCTATTTAACGGATGGATACTGTATCAAACACCGACCGATGACTGGCCTCGATGGGCTGCTCCGAGGACACGGACGACAAGAATGCGGCCTAGAAGCCACGAATCATGAATTAAACAATGGCAAATTCTACCATGAATCTTCAAGGCATGAATCAAGCACAACGCTCTCTTGGCTACTAAATCAAGTAAACCATCATAAAGCACAACACGAAGACTTTGGCCGATTCTCTATGATTACAACTCTTTCGACATATTTACCAACCTCAACTCCCCTTCCCTCTTTCTGTCAATGTCGGGCTTCATTCTAGTGCGAAATCTTGCACATAGGCAATTCATACCGAGATTAGGTTGAGGCTAACTACTTTGTACGAGTGACAACAGGGAACCTGAGGGCGTTGATTTACCAATCTACCCAAAGCAATCATTAATCATGGCAGGGTGATGGTTTTATTCCGTGGAAAATGCATTGCCAACATGCCATGAATGGCGCGCGTAGTAGGGTCAAATGCTGTGCTCGCTTGGCCCCTGAAACCCGAGTCGTCGGTACCCGGCCAGCTGCATCTAAATGAAAGCAGAATGTGTGATGCTGGAGTACATGAATGGGGATCAGCGAGAGGTTGGTGTTCAGGGGGGCATGCATTTAAATCAAGTCATTCGATGGAAAGAGTCTTGAGGCGAAGTCGTGGCGGGAAAGAAATAGGCGGCTCGGAAACCTCGGCTCGCTAGTTAACTAGGATTTCAGAATGATTGGTTAAGCCAGCTTACTAGTACAGTATTGCCCTAGACCCTAAGTTAGACCCTGCATCTATCAGCCTCCTTCGGCCTCCGAGAAGTCACACATCCTCAAAAACGTGCATCTTGCATCACTCGCGGATCTCTCACGTGAACGGATAGCCTAACCGGCTGATCTCACATCTTGCGTAAACAATGTTTCTGTATTTGTCTGTTTGGCCGCTACAGGGGCGGAGTCATGACTCAAGAAGGTTCGCAAGCGCCCAACTGTTAGTGGATCTACCTCGGGGATTTTTTGGGTAGTTCCATGTAAGTGGGATGGTTACTTGGATACCACCTTAGCCTGTGTTCGGGATGATGGGGGTGAGGAAGAAGAGAAAGGTGAGAGGATGGGTGATATGACATCGTTCGCTGGTCTGCTTGATCGTCATACCATATTGTGGACGGGTGGACTGCGGAGGAGTGATCTCTGTATAAAAAAGGTCTTAGACGCCTGCTCTAAGACAACTCCAAGACAACTCCTCGCACGGCGGACTGTGAGCATCCGCCACTGTTCCGGCGGACCGCACCTCTACGACTCTCTGCCGCTCTCAGGCTCGCCATCAGAATTGCTCTAGATCACAGCCAGCAGTCGGCTGCTCTGCCATCTACTCTAGCAACTGCTTTCTACTTCAGTCGATTACCATTCTCTTCGTGGCCACCATCATTTCTTGAGAGGCCCATGTTTAGCTTCCCACTTCCTCAGCGCATCTCCGGCTGTCGTGATCTTCAGCCCGACCCTCGCGTCCAAATCATATCTCTCCCATTTGCTGGCCTTTTCAATATACTCTCGGCACTCGCTCACCAACCTTGCATCTTTCTGGATGTCGATGTCGAGTAATTCCTTCGCATTTCGAGCTTGCCCTGGTGCTAAGTCTGTTGACGAGTGCTGCGCCAGCGTGGCACGATCTGTACTCGGATCTGTCATGCCCGCACCATATTCACGTAGGTATTGACTCCTCTGCATCCAAAGATTTACGCCCATCTCGTAATGTGCAGTTGGTGCTGTCCAGTCATCCCTATTCTGGCCCTTGAATAGTATTTTGTCATGGCACAGGACTTCCTTTTGGAGCAACGCCTTAGCTTCGTCGTGTTTGCGTAAATGCCGATAGATTGATGCGCGCAGGACAGCAAGGATAGCATGTTCGTCTAATTCCTCCCTCTTCCAATTGCTGTTCTGCTCCGGATCCTCACTCCACGCCAGATTGCGTAGCGAATGCTCTAGCTGTGCGGCTGTCATACGTTTATAACCGTTCCAGAAGAACACCATTTCCTCGCTGGGTGAGACACCAATGGCGTCCACGAAATCGCAGTTCCATGCCTCAGCACGAGCTGTCCATTTGGTAACCTTGCGGGCGACGAAGACATCAAAGGGAAGTTGACGAGCCATTATCTTTTTTTTGCCCGTGTGGGTCGGAGCAAGTTTGAAGTACTTCTCAGCTATTATAGCCTGCTTGGCTGCTTCGTCTCTTTTTCCAACAGATCTGAAGTCGCGATACATGGCCAGGTGGGCAGAGCCAGCAATGTAGTAATACAAGGCTCTGGACCAGGAGTTCAGTTCCACACATGCGATGAAGCTGTCGGAGCAGAGTTGGTAGCGATGACAGTAGAGCGCTGTAAGGGACTTCTCGAACATGTTCAACGCTTCGACTTGTTGCAGGGACGACTTGCCTGTGTGAGAAAGAAGTCGTATCGCGGAGTCGAGGTCTCTGTGAGCGGAGGCCATGCGGGCTTCTTCAATGCGCCACATCAACGAGTCCGGATAGCGGCTACGCATTTCTGCCAGAAGAGCCTCGAGGCGCGCAGCTGGATAGCCTTCAACGTCGTCGGGGTCCTCCGGGTTGGCATCAGGAACAATATCGCAGAAGCCCACAAGACCGTTATACCAGCCTAAAAGCGCTAACCCAGCCAAGGCACCGTTGATGTTGTGGAATTTCGAGGCTTGCCAAAGCATCTTGATACCACGTTCGCGATCGCCTCGGAAACCAATAATGTAGAGCAGTTTGGAGAAAGCTGGCGGAATGGCAGAAATAAGCAGAAGCAGTAGGCCAAAGCAAAGATTCACGCCAGAGTGAACAAAAACATCAATGGGGTTGGTGAAAATGTGGGAATCTGGATCGTGGCTGAATCTGCGGAGGTCGATTCTTGAGACTTTTATTGCTGGTGGAAGGTCTTCAGAATGATTGGAATCTGTGTCCTGTCCACCCTCTCCTTCAGAAAGGGACATATTATTCAGTTTGGAGTTGACTTTCGGCAACCCAGTGTCTAGGTGACCGGTGTAGGTCTTAGTAGGATTTTCGTTGTGTGCGTCGTCGGCATCGTAGAATTCGTCGTCGTCATCATCAGTTTTTTGGTTCTGTGGTTTCCCCTGAAACATGTTCTCGGTAGTTCTAGACCTGGACAAGGGGTGAGCACGTGAGCGCGTCGATCTGGAGTTTGTGTCGAAAGAGCCAGGGAGAGCTTTTGATGCTGTAGAAGATACTCCCGAAGATTTGAGTGACTCCGAAGAAGGGTGCTTAGAAGCGGAATGGCTTCCAAACCCTCTTGCCTTCATTGCTCTATCTTCTTCCTCCACGAGGCCGTTCAGGGTTATGTAAGCCTTGCGCAACTTGTAAAAGGCTCGTATAGCATCAGTCAGGCTCTCATTGAGCACGGCCACCACAGCACTTGTGATCTGTGCCAATGCGTTGCACAATGCGAACTCGCTTCCTGGGGCATACAACCCACCAGCATTGTACCTTTCACTGCGCTGCGCCTTGTACAGATCAAGGGTGGCCGTTGATTCTGCTTCTGCAAGTCTCTCGCTGGCCTCTTTGATTACGTCTTGTTCGAATCCAAGGGTAGCTCGGAGAAAGACTATAACACCCATACCCAGTTTGTGGTAGGACGAATTTCCCTGGGCTAGACCTCTTTCGGCGCCTTCGACGTCGTCGTTCATGATCAATGTCACTGCCCGCATGGCGGCCTCCAGGTTCTGGGCCTCAACCAATGCATCGAGACTTTGTGTGGAAGCGCTGTGGTGAAGCTTCCTGGGTTGGAACCACGCACCCACTCGATGCATGTTGTCAGGTCAGGTGTGGGACGGGCCCACGATGTAAAGTCCTACGAATTGATTGCAACGAAGACTCAGGTCATGGCTGGTAGTACTCTGAAGAATTGCGTCGGGGAATGACCAATACTGTATACTAGTCACACGAAACTCGGATGATTGTTCGAATGGGGCCTGAAGTACAAAAAGTTGCTCCGAGGATGAACTGGAACTCCGGTATCAACACAGCTTCTCACTATGTGAGGCAGAAGCAAATAAATTCAAAGTCCTCCGAAGATGTAACACAGAAGAAACGAAACTGCTTGAGGAATCCAGAAGCAGGGGCGTTCATTTTCGGTCATTATCTGGGCCTCGTCATAAATACTGAAAGTTATGGAGCTAAGAGCTTGGCGCCCCTCGTCTCCGGCTTGGCGTTCAAAAGTGGCTGCACTTGGCCAGTGCACCGACCTCTAGACTACTAGAGGACCTTCTGGTATGCGGCTTTGCTAATCACTTTTCGATCTCGGATCGTCTTTAACCACTACTTCAGGCTAGTATCTATCACAATTCTGGAATACGTATTATCTCGCTCACTACAACCACCGTTGCGTGATACACGTTCGCAAGTTGTCTGAAGCGTATACACAAACTCCTCATCATGTCCGGCGCCGCGCAGGGTTCAAGTACGACAGCTAAACTTGGAGAAGACGAAAAAGCAGGACGAGAACCGCAAAAAGAGCAGCAGACCCAGCAGCCTGCGTTACTAGAAGAGGACGACGAATTTGAGGACTTTCCAGTGGAAGGTGGGTGTCTGTAGCTAAGGCTAGCGGTCTATACTATGCTAAGAAGCATCTGTCACAGATTGGACAGAAGAGGAGAGCAAAGTACCTGGAGGAAATGCACATCTGTGGGAGGAGAGCTGGGACGACGATGACCAGAATGAAGACTTCTCGAAGCAGCTCAGGTATGATCCCCGGGAGTGCTCAGTGTTTGGCCAGGGAAAGCTGACCACAATGATAGAGAAGAGCTGAAGAAGGTCGAGGCAGCGAAATCATCATGATAGGACATACTGCGGCAATCAGTATCCTGCCTCCACCACCGTTGGCGTAGCAGGATGCAGTTTATGAGCATTAAATAGGCGTCCCAGGGCATCTTACTATGGTCTAAAGTTTTCATACACCAGGAAGAGCTACATCAACTGATAGAGAGGTCAAGCTCATAGGCTTGGTCCAATTGCTTTCACATAATGGCCCAAAACCACTCGCACACCTTCCCGACGATCTACTTACTGGATAGGGCCGAGACACCCGGCAGCTCTTTGCCTTCCAGCAGCTCAAGAGAAGCACCACCACCTGTAGATACATGGCTGAGCTTGTCTTCCACACCATATTTGGCCGCAACGGTTGCGGTATCACCACCTCCGATGATGACAATCTTGCCGCTCTGAGCTGCTTCGACTGCAGCGTCCATGGCTGCTTTTGTGCCCGTGGCGAATGGGTCCATTTCAAACACACCCGGAGGACCGTTCCACAAAATCGTCTTAGCCTCATCGATGGTCTCCTTGTATAGCTTGATGCTCTTCTCTCCGCAATCCAAGCCCATCCAGCCATCTTCGATCCCCTGCTCATCTGTTGCATACCCGGTCTTGGCATCCGGGGCAAACTTGTCGGCTGTGATGTAGTCAACTGGAAACACTATCTTGACATTTTTTTCTTTTGCCTTCTTGATAAGATCCTCGCATTTCTTGCTTCCTGCTTCATCGAACAAGCTGTTGCCAATTTTGACATTATCCAAAGTCTTCTTAAAGGTGAAGGCCATCCCACCACAGATAATGAGACTGTTCACTTTTCCTAGAAGGTTGTCGATGAGCTGGATCTTGTCTGAAACTTTGGCGCCACCAAGGATCGCCAGAAATGGTCGCTTTGGGTTCTCAAGAGCTTGGGCAAAATAGTCGAGTTCTTTCTTCATGAGAAAACCGGCAGCTTTTTGCGGCAGGTCGACACCCACCATGGAGCTGTGAGCTCGATGGGCAGTACCGAAGGCATCGTCTGGCAGGGCATTAGCATTGACTTTGACAGTTTCGAAAGCACTTACTGATGTACACGTCTCCCAGAGTTGTGAGACCTTTCCTAAATTGCTCGACTGCTGCTTTGTCCGCCTTTACTTTCTTGCCCTCGGCATCTTTGCTGCTGCCCTCTTCTTCTGCATGGAAGCGTAGGTTTTCTAGCAGGATAACCTGCCCGCCAGTGGCATTATTAACCACCTCCTCGACCTCTTGCCCAACACAGTCATTGGTAAATGTGACGTCCTTGCCTAGCAGCTTCTCGAGCTCTGGCACCACAGGCTTGAGACTGTACTTCGGATTGGCCTTGCCGTCCGGTCGACCAAGGTGTGACATGAGAATGACGGCTTTGGCTCCATGGTCAATCGCGTGCTTGATGGTTGGGACAGCGCCGACAATTCGCTGATTGTTTGTGACTTTCTTCTCCGAGTCAAGTGGGACGTTGAAGTCGACCTACAAGGAGATGTGAGCTTCCTTCTCTGGCACAACCTTGAACGGTACAGCGAACTTACTCTGATAAGAACTCGTTTGTCTTTGAGGTCAATGTCTGTGATGGCTAGCTTGTTAGAGAGAGACATGTTGTAGGGTTTGGGATTGTTCTCTCTTGATTTCGGTTGCTAAGAACGAATGGGATGGAGAACAGTTGACTCGCTTAAATTATCAAAAATAATCGTAGTTGTGTTGACGGAGGGGTAGCTTAGCAAAGGAGCGATGGTGGGGTTGCTATCACATCTGTATTGCTGAGCATGACTGACGTAGCTAAGATGGCAAGGGCAGCCGGTCACTTCCCAACAGCTGAGTCTGGATGGATGCTCGAGGAATATCGAATGCAGCGAAGTAATCACCAACACGTGTTTTGGAAACAGGGACCTATCTTTTTGACAGGGTCTTCAGCGAGATTGCATTGTGCATACGAGGTGGAGGCATAGTAGTAGATCGCCATTGTACTTGGTAGATGCCCAAGACTTACGCATCTCACCAAGTCAACATGTACAAGTTTACTGTGCTTTAATGAGTCTTCCATCGAGTCTGAATTCTGGGAAGCTTTTGATTCGCTTTCTGTGGAGCGTGAGCCCTGGTAGAAGGAATATATATGGTAACTAGAATTAAGTAACATAAGTAGGAGTGGTTGCAGGACTTCATGCAGAGCACCCCCAAATCGTGGCGATGGGGTCGGATGACACAGCCGACTTCTGCAACGACATTAACCGTCCCGACTGCATTTCATGCACATAGATGTTCAATCAGACAGCTAATACTCTGTCATCACTGACAAGCACAAAGAGCTATTGTCAGACTTTGCCTTACTCGAAAGCAACTCCAGCTCTATTGGTTTCCGGACACCCTTTACTCGTATAGCGGTCACCCAGCCAGGCCGCAGCCTTCTCGCTCTCACGACCTCCCACGTTCCTTCCCTACCTTCCTTCTTCACAAACCCAAATCATGCTGGAAACATCGCGGAGGAGAGCATTGGGTGCTTTGAACAGCAGATATATTTATGGGCGGGTGGTACGTACCGTAGTTTCTGACACCGCTTTTGACGTGGCCTGCGCTCGTTCTCGTTTCACCCATTAAATCTTACACCTCGACAGCCATTACTACACACGGTTATATTCATCATCGAAATGGCCATCACCATGCGGTTGATTGCCAAATTCAACGCCTACTATGCAGAAAAGCCAGTCCTCACGACGATGATTACCAACGCCGTAAGCGCTCCTTGCCATCCTGCTCCTAACCTCGAAGGATTTGACTGACTTTCCCACCCACCCCCAGGTTCTCGGTGGCATAGCCGACACAGTCGCTCAATCCCTGACTGCCATCAAAACCCGACGAAAAACCCTTCCATCCACTAACGACCCGCACGCCGTCAACCATGGCAGCAACCCCCTCATCTCCATCGAGCTGACCGACCTGAAAGAAAAACCCGCACCAACGGCCCACCCCCCTTCGACTTCGAACGCCTCACCCGCTTCATGGCCTATGGCTTTCTCATGGCCCCCGTCCAATTCCAATGGTTCGGCTTCCTCTCCCGCGCCTTTCCCATCTCCAAGACCCGCGGCACCATCCCCGCCATGCAGCGAGTGGCCATGGACCAATTGATCTTCGCGCCCATCGGCCTGGGCATCTTCTTCACCTTCATGACCGTCGCAGAGGGCGGAGGGAAGAGGGCCGTCTTCAAGAAATTCCAGGACGTCTATCTGCCGGCCCTGAGGGCGAATTATATGGTCTGGCCCGCGGTGCAGATCCTCAATTTCAGAACGGTGCCGATCCAGTTTCAGATTCCGTTTGTGAGTACGGTGGGGATTGCCTGGACGGCGTATCTGAGCTTGACGAATTCGGCGGACGAGGAATAGAACAGGCAATCTCACGTTCCTGAGAAGCGGCGTTTAGTCACATCTCAGGCTCTATGGTCTCGCTTTATCTTCAGCATTCACCTGTCACTAAATTGAAATGGCGTGTTGGTCACTTTTGGGGCGCCCGAAGGAGGGAGAATATGATCTTGGGATCCTGCTACATACGGAGTCTAGCAATATCGTAAAAAGCCCTCGAGTATTGAATCAACTTATTTTTGCTACGTTATTCAGCCTCACTGTGCAATTGTACGCAGTCTGCCATGTAAGGCAGCAGAAGCAGAACAAAAATGCTGGTAGGAATCACGAAGCTCCCCAGGTATACTTAATGAAAACGAATGTCCGTATTTGTATCATATCGGTGCATCTACTTCCATTGTAGCGATGCATCTCAACACCGGAAATCCTGCGTCCCACCCTTTGCAGCCAGTCCCAATGGCAATCCCGACCTTAGCGAAGCACTTCGTGGTCGGCCAAGGCTTCAGCAGCAGCCACCTAACTTGACCCATGCCTTCTGCCCGTATGGGCAGACACCCAATTGTTCCGCCTCAGACTCTGAGACAGGAAGGCCAGGTTGACCTCGTTGTCCTACCCAAGGAAAAGCGCACAGGAGGTTGACTGCTGCCATCCCATGATATCATCCTCGTCGTCATCTTCGTCAATCGTCGCTTCGTCTTCAGGCAGACCACCTGACCCACGTTGCGCCGCTGTCTTAGTGTCTTTACCAACGCTTGATGCTCCCTTTGCCGTGTCGCTATGCTCGAAATCACGCTTTTCATAAACGTTGTCCAGTGGGACGCCCTTTTCAACTCTCTTCCTCCAAAAAGAAGAAATTGCCTGCCAATTTCTGCTCCTGGTCTAGCTGCGACTGATGCTTGTTGATTCGTGGTCTGTACGAGTTAGGATCTCGTCGGAAGGTAACGTCTAGATTCTTTAGAAATCGGTTGCAGCCAGTGAGGAGACTTTCAGGGGCGCTAGCGTTTGCATCTCGGGATGGCTGGCCACCGAAGACGATGACGCGGTCGGCGAGGTAGGTGGCCATAATGAAGTCGTGCTCGACGATGAAGGCTGTCTTTTTGGCGTGCATGATAAATCGCTTGATGACTCGAGCTGCGATGATGCGTTGCTCTGAATCTAGATAGGCGGATGGCTCATCGATGAGGTAGATGTCTGCAGGAAGACCCAACGCTAGCACAATAGCAACACGTTGTAACTCTCCACCAGAAAGATTTTGAACTTCTTGGTCGATAAAGTCATCAATCTTTAGTGGTTTGTAGACATCGGTCTGGAACTGGGGAGAGAGGAAGGCCGCCTTGATCTTCTTGAAGAAGAGCTGTCGAACTGTGCCGGTGAATTTTGGTGTGATCTTCTGCGGTTTCATGCTGATATTCATGGGCGGGACTTTCTGTGTTCCATCTGGTTTCTCGGCTCCAGCAAGCATTTTACAGAACGTAGTCTTCCCTGTACCGTTTTCGCCCATCATAACAATAATTTCGCTATCTGTAAAGCTGCCGCTCTCAATACTCAAATGGAAAGAGCCAAGTGTCTTCTGCATGGCAGGATAAGTAAAGCCACGTGCTTTGTCCGTCATGTAGTCCTCTCCAGCTTCAGCAATACGGAAAGTTAGGGACTCCTCGCGGAAGCGCAGGTTCTCAGTTGGAATATTCCCGTCCAAGAAAATATTGATGCCTTCACGCACAGATGCTGGAAGCGTGACCACACCGTAAACAGCAGGCCGTCCGTAGAGCACACAGATGAAGTCGGAGAGGTAGTCAAGTACCGACAAATCGTGCTCGACAACAATGACATAGTCGTCAGGACGGAGAAGCTCTCTCATAGTACGAGCAGCAACCAGCCTCTGTTTGACGTCGAGGAAGGAAGAGGGTTCGTCAAACATGTAACTAGTACTCATCAGCACAAACATTGATTGAGGACCTGGGAGCTTACACATCAGCTTGCTGGACGCAGACCAAGGCGATTGCAAATCGCTGCAATTCACCACCTGACAGCAAGCCAATATCTCGATCCTTCACCTGTTCGAGCTCTAGACGTTGGTCAGCCAAATCTCCGTAGAAGATCGGTAATGGCGAGACTTACCTAGCACAGACATAATGTGGTCCATGTTATCCATCTGAGAACGAGCCTTGATGAGGGGCTCAACAGATTTATCTGTTCCTTTAACAGCTTTTGGGAGTTGATCCACATATTGTGGCTTGACAACAGCTTTCAGGTCGTCTTCAAGGACTTTCGTAAAGTAGTCTGCGAGGATCAGCCATCATATGTCCTAACTGCTCTGCAAGCCGGACTCACTTTGAAGCTCACTACCACGGAAGTATTTCAGGATCTCTTCCCAATCTGGCGGGCTATCATATCTTCCCAAGTTTGGCTTCAACTTGCCACTAAGGATCTTGAGCGCTGTACTCTTGCCAATCCCATTGGTTCCCACAAGTCCAAGAACTTGTCCAGGTCGCGGCATGGGCAGGCGATGAAGCTTGAAGCTGTTGGCCGAGTATCGGTGAGTGACTTGAGTCTCCAAGTTTGTGGGCAAGTTGATGATGTGGATTGCACCAAAAGGGCATTTCTTCGGGCAGATACCACATCCAATACATAGTCGTTCAGATATGTAGGAAATCTTCGACTCGGGAGTGACTTCGATGCAAAGCTTGCCAGTACGGACGACTGGACAAGACTTCTTGCATTCCTGACGGCATTTCTACCAAGAAACTCAGCATCCGAGAGAGAGGAAATCAAAGACGGGAACAAACCTTTGGCTTGCACTATTCGGCAGAGAAAAATGCTATCAGTCTTTACATTTCTTATTCCGGGTGGGATCTGCAGACCTTGTCACTGCTGACAATCGCGATCCTATTAACGTGATCAGCGATGCACTCTGTACTTCGTCTTCAGCATCTATACCTTGTCAATCTCTCAGACATGATGAAAGGGCCGGTTCAGTGCTTCTAGACCAGTCACGATCCTTTGTGAAGCAAGTATGAACGGCAGCGAACAAAAAGCAAGTGCTCAAGGTTCTAGGGTTCTGTGACAAAGAAGTTGTGAATAGGATGAATAGAATGAAATTTATCGTGGGGTCCCTGTGACATTATTATTGGGCCACAATGAATCATAGTGACTGTCATTCGCCAGCATGCGCCTTAACGCCGCCCGTCAATAGCGCCTTGGCATCAAGGTCCCGCTGCCATTGCTTGTCTGGGGAGTGTAGCGGCCATTGATTTCCCATCTCAGCCATCGGACTTCGTCTTTCTCTTATATTTCACCACCACCACGACCTTGTTGAAGCCGAGCAGCTCAGCAGTGGCATGAAAAACATCTCCGGGAATGTCCCAGAATGGCCTGTAAGTGCATATGATTTCTGCGTCTGCCGATCTATAGCACTTGGTGCGCACCCGTCCCACATTCATTCCACCTAGGACAGTCCATCAAGCATATCTCCATGGTATGGCTTAACCAACAGTGGCTATCTTCAGCATCTTGCTAAGAGACCCGGCATTTGGAATCCTCAGCAGCATCATTATTGACCTGACATCTGCCGGATGTGCCCTGGCCATGGTGAAACTGCAAATCATCCCATCCGTCATTCATCTCATCCGATATCATCAAAAGCGTTCCGTCTGTGCTATTGTGCAGTTCCATTAGACTCGGAAACAAGGAAACAGCGTTGACTTTCTTGCTCATCATCATTGCCTGGAGCGCTGCTGAGATCAATGTTTCCTAAGCTCAACAAGCTGACCTTTTCTCATAGCTACAAGCATGATGCACCCATCCTCTCGTATGGAGACCTCACTGCCTTTTCCAAACGACAATGATTCCTCTGCTGTTGGGAAGCCTCTCAGTAACGGGGTCTCATTCTCCGACAGTGAAAGTGAGCTTTCTGAACCCTCAGACCTGCCGGTGCCCCCAGCCTCATCGTCATCTGAAGAAAGATTCAATAATGTCGCAAACCACTTGAACCATTCAGAAGACGAGATGGAAGATGCTGTGGGATCAGAAGATGATGGGGACTACAACATGGACATGTCCATGCATCAGCAAGACGAAGCAAGCTCGCAGCGCTCAAGCTCAGACGAATCCTCGAGACCGCCTAAACGAAAAGCTTCAAACACTGCCATTGATGACGAAGACTACATTAGAAACAATCCAGATCTCTATGGTCTTAGGCGCAGTCACCGTGCCCGCCCCTCCAGACCTATTCATGACGACTCTACCGACCAGAATGACTCCGATTCCGACATCGCAGTCCGACCTCGTAAGCGCCTCAGACAGAGCTCGCGCCAATCTTCCAAGCAAGCCACACCAATGAATGGCTCCGCAGGAGACTCGGACAATGATTCAGACAACTACGGTGGTGCTCGCGCCAGGCTCACTAAGAAGCAAAGACGTCGTTTCCTGGAGTCAGGTGGCAATCTTGCACCAACACATGCAGAAGTCCGCTTTTCTACACGTAGAGCTGCGAAGGTCTCCAATTACAACGAAGACGATGACGATGATATCTTCGAGCAGGACGATTCAGAGATGATGACGCCAAATTATTGGCCAGCTGGTCAAGAGGACAGTCGACCTGCCATAGATATTGTGCTAAATCACCGATTGAAAGAAACCACCACTACGCTGTCGCCTTCAAAGGATGATTTCGAATACATGATTAAGTGGCAGCAAAAGGCTTACTACCATGCCACGTGGGAGACCACTGAGACTCTTGCCAACTGCCGAAGTGTCCGCCGTCTTGAAAATTACATAAAAAAAACCCTCAGCGAGGATCTGCGCATCATGCACGATCCTGACATATCTCCTGAGGAGAAAGAGAAGTGGATCTTAGACCGTGAACAGTATGTCGATGCCCTTGTTGATTATTCTAAAGTCGAACGAGTCATTGGTAAACGAGATGGCGAAGAAGGCACCGAATATCTCGTCAAATGGAAGGGATTGTCTTATGACCTATCCACTTGGGAGCCAGCCTCACTCGTCAGTGACATCGCGCAGACCGAGGTAGACCGGTATATCGATCGTACATCTCAGCTGCCAGTCTCTGACAAGACCGAGTCCAATCCTGCTACCCGATCCGGACCTCAGCGGATTTCGGAACAACCCAGCTACATTCAGAATGGGGTACTCAGAGACTTTCAAATGACTGGTTTGAACTTTCTTGCATACAACTGGGCCAAAGGCAAAAATGTCGTCCTGGCGGATGAGATGGGACTCGGCAAGACAGTTCAGACGGTGGCATTCATCAACTGGCTTCGACATGCCAGAGGTCAACAAGGCCCTTTTATAGTGGTTGTTCCATTATCGACGATGCCTGCTTGGGCAGACACGTTCGACCTGTGGACCCCAGATATCAACTATGTCGTCTACAGTGGCAAACAGGAAGCTCGAAATGTCATCAAGGAATTTGAGTTACTGGTTAACGGGAACATTCGACAACCCAAGTTTCACGTCCTATTGACGACTTATGAGTACGTTCTGCACGATGCCGCTTTTCTGAGTCAGATGAAGTGGCAATTCTTAGCTGTCGACGAGGCACATCGGCTGAAGAACCGGGAATCCCAGCTCTACGACAGATTGAAAGAGTTCAAAGCACCATCTCGCTTGTTGATCACCGGAACACCAGTACAAAATAATTTAGGCGAACTGTCCGCTCTCTTCGACTTCCTGATGCCTGGCATTGTGAACATTGACGAGACCATGGATTTGAGCTCTGAGGCTGCAAGTGCAAAGATTGCGGAGTTGACCGAGGCTATCAAGCCATACATGCTGCGTCGAACCAAACAAAAGGTGGAAAAGGATCTACCACCGAAGAGCGAAAAGATTATTCGCGTGGAGTTGTCGGACATACAACTTGAATACTACCGAAATATCCTCACGAAGAACTATGCCGCTTTAAACCAAGGTTCCAAAGGCCAAAAGCAATCACTGCTCAATATCATGATGGAACTAAAGAAAGCCAGCAATCATCCTTTCATGTTCCCAAGCGCTGAGGACCGCTTACTTCCGCAGGATGCTCGCCGCGAAGAAATGCTAAGGACGCTCATCACCAGTAGTGGAAAGATGATGTTGTTGGACCAGCTACTTGCAAAGCTAAAGCGTGACAATCATCGCGTGTTGATTTTCAGCCAGATGGTGAAGATGCTTGACATCCTAGGTGATTACATGGATGCTCGAGGCCACGCGTACCAGAGACTCGATGGTACTATTGCCGCTGGTGCTCGGCGTATTGCAATCGACCACTTTAACGCTCCTGGTAGCAATGACTTTTGTTTCCTGCTTTCAACACGGGCAGGTGGTTTGGGAATCAACTTGATGACTGCCGACACTGTTATCATTTTTGACTCGGACTGGAATCCGCAAGCTGACTTGCAGGCAATGGCTAGGGCTCATCGGATTGGCCAGATGAAGCCGGTCAGTGTGTATCGCTTGGTATCAAAGGACACTGTCGAGGAAGAGATACTAGAGAGAGCTCGAAATAAGCTCATGCTTGAATATCTCACTATACAGCAAGGTGTTACCGACAAGGAAACGCAAGCAAGAAGAAATGCTTTGGTCGGAGAACCTGGTAACTCTTCTGAGATCTCAAGAATCTTGAAGAAGAGAGGTCAAAAGATGTTTGACCAGACAGATAACCAGAAGAAACTTGAAGAGCTTGATCTTGATTCTGTTTTGGAAAAGGCAGAAGATTATAAAGTAGAGCAGCCAGAAGGCACAGAAGCGGATGGTGGTGAAGAGTTTCTGCGAAGCTTTGATTTTGTTGACGTAAAGGTAGACGAATTATCGTGGGACGACATCATCCCAAAGGAACAGCTCGAAGCGGTCAAGGCAGAAGAGAAGAAAAAAGTCGACGACCAGTATCTGGCCGAGGTCATTGCACAGAATTTGCCACGAGTACGCAATACAGTTGCTGAAGAGCGAGAAGAGCGGCAGGCCAAACGTCAACAGCGAACACAGGCGATGGAATCAGGCAGTGATTCAGAAGAGGGAGTAAGAGCTGATCCTACCAGACCTCTGAGTGAACGTGAATACCGATACCTGATCAAAGGCCATCTACGATACGGATCAATCGATGATCGTACAGAAGAATTCCTTGCTGAAGCTCGTCTACGTGGACGCGATATGGACGTAGTGAGGGCAGCAATGCAGGAAATCATTGATCGAGCAGCGCGTCTTGTTAAAGAGGAGCAGGAGAGAATGGAAGCCCTTGGCCGTACATCTTCCAGGACCCTGACGAAGAAAGACAAGAAGGCAGTTCTGTTCGAGCATCATGGCGTCAAACGCATTAACGCCGAAACAATTCTTGACCGGCCTGATGAGATGCGCCTTTTACAAGAGGTCACCTCTGCTGTCGCAGATCCTAAGAGCTTCCGCATCCCCGATGCTACAAAGGGTGCTGGATATAGCTGCAATTGGGGTGCTCGAGAAGACGGTATGCTCTGTGTTGGCATCGCCCGCCACGGGTACGGAGCCTGGGAAAAGATCAGGGACGATCCCGATCTAGGACTATCTGACAAGCTTTTCCTTGAGGAGCATCGTGTTGACAAGAAGGCCGAACGAGAGCGGCAGGAGGGCAAGAATGCGAAATCCCCAGGAGCTGTCCACCTTGTGCGACGAGCCGATTACCTGATCTCAGTACTCAAGGGAAAAGTTATTGGTGACCCAGCGGCCAAAAAGGCTGTGGAGAATCATCATCGGAACAACAAAAAGAACAGCTTGCTTGCCAACTCCAACTTGAATGGCACTACGAGCTTCTCCGCATCACCTGCGCCGTCCACGCACCGAAAAGCCCCTCGTGATCCGGACAAGCACCGCCAACGGGCTTTGAGCCAGGGTCATCGAGAAAGCATGGAGCGTCACTCGACTCCTAGGTTGGAGCATCGGCACTCGCACAGCGTCCGTGAAGACGCACCCAAGGATAAGAAACATCGTCACTCCGAGCCACACCATCATCATCGCCACAAGAGTAGTGACCACCAAACGAACGGTGGCGTTAGCAGTGATGGCGGGGATGAAATGCTGAAGTTGATATTCAAGCCTGTACGCGAGAGTCTCAAAGTTATTCAATCGGCAACAAAATCGAACTTGCCAGACGCACCGGCCCGTGCCAATATTCTTCGCGAACATCTGAGGATTATAGGCAATTTCATCAGAAGTACGCTGGAAGACGACGGGGCTGCCTTGGAGGGACGTTTATGGTAGGTGTTCTGCGGAGAAAATTTGGGAGAGTTTGCTCACTGACACGATAATTAGGGATTACACTGCTACCTATTGGCCGAATAAAGGCATCAAAGGTCATGAGTTGCAGACAATCTACGGCAAAATTATAGCTTCCGACAAGTCAATTGCCGACGCTGCTTCTCCAAGTGGAGGATAGCAAATTATGCCTTCCAAAGATTGCGTTTTGAGCAACGAATTCAAGGCATCCAGATGACTCGACGTGGCCCAGTGAACACGACAAAGGGTTGGGCTCGCAACTGGCGTTTATGGATACTGAACACACCAAAAAGAACATACGGATTTGTAGAATGGCTTTGGTTGTGTTGATGTTATTTTCAGGCAGCGTTGAACCTGGCATAAGGCGTTTGCAACTCGCAAGATACCCAGCATATGGTACATGCAGCGAGCTCACGTCTAGCTATCTCGTTCTTTCTTTTATCTTGCTAGCGGAAGAGCACGACCAAGTCGGAGATACTACTGTGGTCAGTCAGTACATGACAGGAGTAATACCACGCCGAATGCGGGGCATTATGGCATGAGAGAGATGCATAGCTTGAGATAAGTAATTGTATTGCACCCGCTTCCTCGAGTTATATTTTGTTCTGCGTGAAAGGTGAATCTGCTCAAAGAGTTGTTCGTAGATGTAGCGCATCACTCCATGTACTAAGATAGGAACTCTTAGTGTTGGGCAAACCACTTGTGTTCATACTATCAGCTACGAACTTGAATATATAACCTACAATAGCTGACCACTACGCGGAAGGAGACGAAAGGCTTGCTCTATTTACCCGAGATATTGGTACCATGGGCCGCAACACTTGCATTCTCTCCTCCCTCCCTCCCTCTCTCCCTCTCTCTCGCCTTCCACCGCTTTCACTACCGCCTGTTCCATCGCCTGCTGCCTCGTTATGAAGACGCTATGACTCGTGCTATCCTGCTGCGTGAAGACACACGTAGCCGGTGCGCTTCTCCACGCGCTCCCCTTAGTCGTCGTTGTCAATGCTGACATGGGAAAGCGTGCAATATCTGGCAGCGCCTTGTCTATTATCTCTTTGTCCACACCGCCAAAGAATGTTTGCATCAAATCCTTTGGAAATATGGAGCCGTCTGCGGCGTTATCTACAAAGTTGACGCCAGATGTGGTCCTATCGGCTTCTTTACGATGCCAAAATCGTGCTGCCGGGCGTTAAAATGTAGGCACTTGATTCATTGGTGGTTTTGCAAGTGGAGAAGGCTAGCTCTTCGATGGTATTAGTGTTGTAAAGTACTCTGTAGAGATGGAAAATTGCCCACCTGCGCCAAAGCCTCATATCGCCCACAAAATCCCAACCTACTCTTGTTTCACGAGTTATCTCACAATTCGGAGATACTACGGTTCGTCCGCTGCCGGTGTTGGACAAGAAACCATTGGGATAGTCTGAACATCTCTTCGTCCACGACGGACCCGCCCATATGGTATTGTCTCGCCTTCCCCCATTCACCAATCACAATAGCACGTCGATACGATTCTGGAAAGGGGTGCCACCAAATATTATCACTTCGTTCGAGGCAGACACTAGGCCAATCGGCAGACCTGCGCGTTAGCTAGAGGTGCTTCAATAGCCGTCGGCGACGAAAGAGTTCCAGCCATGTCTTCCATCGGTCAAATTGCAATGACGCAGGTTCTAGTACGCCGAAAGCGAGCTTCTCAAAGATGTGACAGGCAACTATGGGACCAGGCTGCAAAGGCACTGAAAGAGGACAATGATTCTACAATGGATCTCAGTGTCCTCAATGGCGGGGTCCCAATCAATGACGTACAGGCTACAGTACAAAAAACGCTAGACCAGTGCGTGAGGAAGAGATGGGTATATACCAGGAGCAATGGTGAGAAAGTCGTTCTCTACAAGATCCTCGAACGGATTGTCAAATGGGTGAATAAATTTAAAGAGGTCGGTGACATAACAATGCAATATGATCCCGCCCATGCCGCATTACCGTGGGCAGCAGTGCGTTTCCTGCTCCAGGGTGCTGTCAACAGTGTCGAGACATTCGGTATAATGGCCGAGGGCGTAGAACTCACGTCAAGGATTATCACCATATATGCCGAGGTTGAGAAGACTTGTTTGAAGGGAGTTTCTAAGCTTAAAACACTTCTTGCCAGCAGACTCATTACACTATACACCGCTGTTCTTAAATATCTTGCAAGAGCTGGCCATTACTTCAGTCAAAGCACGGGGAAAAGAGTTTTAAAGGGTGCCTTGCAAACCTTCCAATCCAGCGTGTCGCCATGGCTGAACGGGATAAGGGAGGCTGAGGCAGACGTCTCAAGACTGGTGGAGCTTGTTCAAGCTGAAGGTTCGTGTGTTACATGCTTGACACGTCAGCTGACCTAAGGGTTTACAGATCAGAAGAACATACTATTTGCTATGAAGAACGCAATTCATAAACTTCAGGACAGTATAACCAGCCCCAAATTACCGGATGATGAACGGCGCCGCCGAGTTCACAAATGGCTAGAAGCCATCTCGACGATTGAGAAATATCAAGCTTCACAAGCACTTCGTCATGGCGAGACTTGCAATTGGATATTTGCCCGCCAAGAATTTCAAGATTGGATATCCCCAACCAATGCGATTGACAAATGTAAGCTACAGTGGATCCATGGAGGTCCCGGATTTGGTAAGACTATTTTATGCGCAAGAATTATCGATTATTTGACCGCTAACAGCTCACATCCGGTGGTACATTTCTTTTGTGTGGCCGATGAAGACGCCAGACGTGAGCCAGATGCAATCCTCCGATCATGGATTGACCAGCTCGCACAGGCCAGTGTGGATGCATTGGATATTGTGTTTGATGTCTACAAAGCGAATGAGCTCCGATCACCCACACCCTTTGACTTGTGGAAGCTCTTCAAGACGCTGGCCCAAGAGGTGAGGTGCACCTTCGTCGTCGATGGTATGGATGAATGTACAACTATCAACAAAACTTCTCGATATCGCACCACAGATGCCCGTTCCAAATTCCTTGAATCCCTGATACAGGCATCAAAGGGGACAAAGGCGCGAATTCTTATTGTTAGTCGTGACAGCGAGGATATACGAGAACAACTGGGGAAGCTCTCTATTGATACAAATCCAATGCTCTTTGAGTATGGTATCTCGGTAAATGATACTCAAGACGACATTTGTCTGTGCTCTGCCCATATGGTGAACACAAAACTAGCCAGAAAGCCAGCAGAGCTGAAGTCACAACTGGCCAGCGAGGCCGCGCATAGATCAGACGGAATGTTTCTTTGGCTTCATCTACTTAGTCGGGACTTGGATCCAGGGGAGAACGCTAAGAGGCTTCGCAGGATTGTTTCTGAAATGCCTGCCGGGATTGACATGGCTTACGAGAGAGATCTTGAGAAGGTTGCAAACCTTAAATCCTACCAAAAAGAACGAGCAATTACCATTCTGCGATGGATTCTCTTCGCTGCCCGACCACTTACAGTCCGCGAGCTTGCTGAAGCAGTCGCCATTTCTAGCGCTGAAACTGAAGGTACTTATCCGGAGGATGAACTCCCCACCTCATGGCGTGAGGGGTTTGTTGACGAAGAATATGTGAACGCATACATTCGCCGATCTTGTGGGTCATTGGTCGAGCTACGTAGCAATGGAATCGATGAATCATTGGCTTTACAAACCCTTCACTTTGTTCACTTCTCTGTCAAAGAGTATTTGCTCCGGCCTGATACATCTGCTCCGGGCCGGTCTAGATTCGAAGCTATCTGCTTCCCCGATGGTGTACGGGAGCATAATCGCCTAGCGCAACTCTGTTTGCAATATCTTTGTTATGATGTTTTTGGTGGGAGAGATCAGGACGAAATTATGGGAACAGATCAGCATTATCCTTTTCTTTCTTATGCTGCCCGATACTGGTATACACACGCGTTGCACAATCAGATAATATCAGAGGACATTATGCGATATGCGCAAAAGCTTTTTAATCCCGCTACATCAAACTGGAGAGTTTGGTCCAAAGTTTTTGACAGGGAGTTGGGGTCCAGTGAAGAGGACCACAACCCTTCACTGTCGAGTGAATGCAGCACCTGTAGCGAGAAAGCGCAAGATCAAGAGCAAGACGGAGACCAAGACCCAGACCAAGACCCAGACCAAGACCCAGACCAAGACCCAGACCAAGACCCAGACCAAGATGATGATGATGATGAAGAAGAAGAAATGGCCGGGAATACTGATAATGACCTTGGACATAAAGATAGGCCCTTGCTTTCCACACAGACAACAGGCGGTGAGCTTGAAGAGGCATCGAACCGTGTGGCTTCAGTGCCACAAGCTAATGGCAGCGAACAATTTGACGAGCTTTGGCAACTGAAGGACCCAAGTCCCATATATTATGCATCTATGCTTGGTCTCACAGACATCGTGAAAGCGTTGCTATCCCAGGGTTTCAATTGCGCAACACCAGGTGGAAAGTTCGGATTTCCTCTACAAGTTGCAGTGGTCTATGGCCAACAGCAAATCTTAGAGTATCTACTTGAACATGGCGCGGATGTCCGCCAGCGTGGTGGTTTGTACGGTTCGGCTGTGGGTGCAGCAGCAGCGTTAGGGTTCGACACGATCATGGAGATCTTGATAAAAGCAGGAGCCGACCTTCAATGCGAAGACAAAAATGGTCGGAATTCGCTGCATAGTGCTTGCCATGCTGGGTCAATAACAATTGTGAAGAAGATCCTGGACTTGAGAGTAGATCTCATGAAGGCTTCTAGATTTGGAAAAACCCCGCTTTTCGAGGCGGTTGAGTCGGGACACTGCGACATCGTTTCCTTGCTCCTAGATTACGGAGTAGATCCGAATACTAGAGATGATGAAGGTTCAACTGTGCTTCTGGCTGCGGTAGCGCATGGCTTCAAAGAAGTGACCGAAGAGTTGATAAAGCATGGCGCTGACGTGGAAGCGAGAAACATTGATGGGATCACAGCCCTCCAATGGGCTGCATATCACGATAATGCGGAGCTTGCTACACTCTTGCTGACAAGCAGCGCTGATATAGAAGCCTTGGATGATGATAACTGGAGTGCCTTACACTATGCCGTGTCTTCAAAAGGCAACACCGTGGCAAAGATACTACTGGAAAAAGGCTCAAAGGTTGAAGTCTCGACCAACGATGGTTGGTCACCTCTGCATATCGCGGCTGAAAACGGGCATGAAGAGCTACTACCTTTACTACTGCAGAAAGGTGCAGATCTTGAGGCCGAAAATGCTTTATCTTGCACAAGTCTTTTCTCGGCGGTGTGGACAAGCAAATATGAGTGCGTTAAGACACTTCTGGCCCACGGTGCTGATATTTTCAAGACATCGGCCAACGGTAAAATGGTTTTAGATGAGGCACTTGAGCAGGAAGACAAGGACATGATATATCTCTTACTTGAACATGGAGCATTGTGTCACCTTGCAACTTCCAGCCAGTCAGGGGACCCTTTAGAGATCAGCGAAGAAAGGAAAGCACTGTCCTCTTCGGTAGCGAAAGCATTTCTAAATGGAGATTCAAGTGAAACTTTGCACCTAATTGAAAACAGCGACAAGGCTCATTTCCAGGACCTTCTGGACGACGCAATATTGCTAGCGGCATTGTTCAACGCAATCCCCTTGGCCGAGACGCTTTTGACCAAAGGCGCGAGTCTCGCCGCGATGACTTTCAACAAGCGAACACCCATCCATCTTGCTGCATCCCGTGGTTTTGCAGCTATGGTCCAAAGCCTCATGGACCACGGTGCAGACATACGCGCAAAGGATATCGTTGGCTCACAACCCCTGGATCTAGCCGTCGTCCGAGGTCTCCGTGCGCTCGATGCCTCCAAACTGCTGGTCGAAAATGGTGCGCTTGCGCAAATGACCGAAAACATTGCTCCCCTGGACGCCGGTCTGAAGAAAAAGCTACAAGGTTCCTGGACCGGAACCTACACCTACGCATCCTGGGAGAAAGATCGGATCGATCCGACAAGCCTGACGCTCATCTTTGTATCCGACGAACCAGAAACCAATCCTCGACGACCTCCTTTGTGGAAATGCGAAACCAGCGATACAGTCGGCGACTTTCAGGTTCTGGGTCATCTGCTGCCTGAAAGTAACGAGGTCAGGTTCATCAAACTTTACGAGACATTCGGCTGGCTATATCTTGGAACGTTGGAAGCGGAGGCCATCAGCATTAGTGGTACTTGGGGCAGTAATACGACGCTGAGGCATGGTTCGTTTAAGATTCAAAAGGACCGATAGGTGGAAAGGTGTGTCGTTTTGGAGTAGCTTGGGGTTTCCTCGTCATCAATGCTCAGGCTGAGCACCACTCGATACTGAGGGAGAGAATATAACAGTGCTCGTGTCTCATAGCAGGCGTCATTAAATGAACGCAAGGTCCCGGTTTGAGCCACTGTTGACTGCTATGACGGTCACGCGATTTTTTGTCCGTTTGTGCCCTGTTTGTGCTGCCAGAATAATCACACAGCATCAAATGGCAGCACTAGTATGCGGCAACCATCTATATATTCTGTCTATCCTCTGCAGGCCAAAGATCAAGAATCACTACTCAGCATCACAAATATTGCAGTACACCTAAAAGTTTTAGGTTCGTACCTGAACAACCGGCTCACCACTAAGAATGCATGGCCATAAGTAGACACTTGCCTGCTTCGACAAGGAGTTTGACGATATCCCGCACGAAGGGGATATCTTCTGGTGTAGAGGCATTGGGAGAGGAGGCGCCAGTGCAGCTGGGAAGCTGCGGACAGTGGACGGTAAAGCCCTGCGGTTTGAGGGCATCGATGTAGCTTTTGGTAGATTGGTGGATTGTGCCATGCGCTCTGCACTAGGACAATTGTGGGCAGAGAGTTGGCCATGGCAAAGCTGGGGGGTTATAATGGAAACTAAAGATGCTGTGGGAGTTCTGTAGAAACACCTAAAGCAGGGCTTGACAACTCGATGCGACATGTTTTTGGTTGTATGAACTGCAATTAGAGGGAGGGCCAGGTGGAAGCATGTGCGAAGGATCGGCCGTGGCAAGTTGTGTATGAAAGCTGGAGAAAATAGCATTTATTTTTGACCACCTCACTGGGCACAGACTCATCGTCATCACTGAAAGCGACATGTGGTTCTCTATTCAGGATCTATCGATTCGACAAGAAGGATGAGGCTAATCAGAGCTACAAAAAACAAGGTGGTTAAAAGTATATGCAGTCAAACGTTGTCAAACGTCGTCACGCGTACAAAATGTGGTCACGTGATACGGAACGTTCGCGTCTGCTGCTATTGCAATTGAAAGTACGGAGTACCCAGAGGTAGATTGCACAGTATACGGAGTACACACTACACACCACTACTACAGGCACATCACAAATATCATATATCCTTATTTTTGGCAACGGCTCTGGGCTCACTCCACTATCTCATCTTTGCCGTCGGAGAGTATCCGCATGGAAAAGAAGCGTTTCTGCGCTTCCAATGGCGGAGGCAATATCATGCCCAAGGCCTGCTCTTTCACGACTATCACAGTCCACTTTGAATTGCCGTGATTCGAGCTCGAAAAAGCGTAAACTCGTCGAGGATGTGGTTCATGATCCATATCTGCAGCCTTTCACGGCGATAGTAAGTTAACACCTGAGTCTTCTACTACATCACAGTACTGATAGTCCACAGCCATTACCAGACTCGGGCAGCAAAAGCACCCATACTTTTCTCCCAATTACTATGGTTGATCCATCGCAATTGCGTCTGTCGTACCTCGAGTTCGCTCCCGAACTTGCCTCTTTACCACCAGGTCGTACCTTTCATGCCGATTTTCCAATCTTCAACGATCGTACTCCCAAGCGAGATGTGAAGCTACTTGTAGCTCGTCTGGCCCCTAACGGTGGACTCTACATTATCGAGAATGAAGGAAGTGGGCTTTTTGTGGCATGTCGATTGCGGAGCTGGGTTACAGAGAATTGGTTTGGGGCAAATGTGACTGGCGATGTCGATAAGGCTATCCGGGAAAGGCTTTGCAGCAGCGATAATAAGTCGACTGCTGATGATATCTGTCCTAAGAATGGCCTAGCAACAGCCCGTGTGGCTGGCATACCAAGCCCGAAGCGACCGAAGAACAAGAAAGGTGTCCTAGCACGCATGTCTATCATGCCGAAAATGGAACCTGGATGCCCGTCAGCCGTAAAACAAGGGCAGGAATCCACGCTACAGAAAGAGGTGACGGCAGATCAACCTCCAGCAATAGAAACCCCTCCGGCGGACATGTCTAGCGATTCGTCGGTGGCAGCAAGAGGGCTGAAACCAGACGTCAGCGGAGCGCTGCATCAACCAGCAGAGATGCTTGATGCAGAAAAGGGTAGACCTGTTCCGGCTCCACCAAGCTTTGTTGACGACTCCTGCTCAAATGCTCACGAGATCCTACTACAAACCTTATACACATCGAAAAGTACTCTGGCATATTTCGCCAAGAGCACTCTCGCAAGAACCAGGGCCGCCTTCCGGTCGTCTACCACAGCGAGCACTTCTGAACTAGCCGAGTTCTATCGTGGCAGACTTATCACCTCTAAAAAGATGGACTTGAAGTATCGTGATACCATCCCAAAGATCATCGAGAACGCTATATTACAGGTGAGCCCTACTCCGAGCGCTGAGAAGCAGCTTCCCAAGTGCTCCAAAAGAAAGTTGAACAGTAGGAAAAAGCTTGGAAAGGACGGGCTATACGCGGGGGAAGAAACCTTCATACGAACGTGGTGGCTCAATCGGGATGGAGCGAAGAACGACTTAACAGGTGTGAATCCACGAGACCAGGAGATGCAAGCTCTCCTCAAAGAGCTAAGAAACCGTGAGACACAATTGCAGATCATTCTCATCCTCGAGATCTTGACATTGGAGCTGAGACAAGACGTCAGAACTGGGGGAAGTGTCTCAGTTACAAGCGTGAAAAAAGAGCCAGATGATGACTCTACCGGCATTCTAGCGAAGACGCCATTGAAAATCAACGAGAAACGAGATCTTAGATCTGACCTTGACATTCTGGTGGATAGACTTTGCATATATCAGAGCGTGAGCATCATCGATCCCATTACGGCCGATGAAGCAAAGAAGCAAAACGGCGAATCTGGGAACGAAGTCAGCGACCAACTCCGAGACTTCTGTTGCAACGTTATATTGCCGTTCTACCGTCACAAAGCACCAGATCTTGTCAAAGAAATTTCTCGCAAGCTAGGTGGGCCAAACTTGTCCCCAAAGAGACCAAATTTCTCCTCAAGGACATCATCAGGTACTCGGACAAAGCCTGGAACGGCAATTGATACATATCGACGCTCTATTCCTCGACAGACTCTCGAGCGTGTTCTGAGCGAGGAACAAAGTAGTCGACAGTCATCTCCACCAATGCTGATGCGTTCAGCAACGGCACCGATGGGTGGTGGTAATAGTGGCAGCCTCGATCCAGCAGAGACGGTCCCACGACCCAGCAGTAGAGGTAGCCTACAAAAGTCGCGCACCTTCTCCAACCGTGAGGTCGACCTGGTAGCAAGCAGCAATGCCCATAACGCGAAGCGGAAAAAGCTAGCAAACCTGGCGAAGCAGAAAGAAGAACTGGATGCTGCTATTCATGCTTTGAGAAAGCCGAATAGAGGCTTAGTGGGCATGGAGATCATGACGGAAGTTGAAAGGAGAAGAGAAGAACGGGCCTCGTGCCGACGCAGTAACCTCGAAAGAAGGGTTTCCGACCAGAGTCTTAGTGTACAGATCACAGCGACACCCAGGAAAGGGGAGATTGTAGGCAGTATGGGACGGGAAGTATCCAGCTTGAACCAGACATCTATCACACAGTTAGGAGATCGGGTAAACTCGATGCCCGAAGAGCCCGTCATCCCATCATCAACGGTCAAACCTGTGAACAACTTGCAAAATCAATTTCTCAGCAAAACTTTTGATACCACCATGACCAAGCGACACATCCATCTAGCTGCGTACGAGACACCATCACGTGGGTCTTGCAGGACATCCAACCCTCTCGGCTTGACCACAAGCACTCATCTACTTCAGCAGCCCGATCTACCAGCAACAACCTACTCGGGATCCAAACCCACACTCGTTCAGGCCACACCGTCTGCCAGCCGGCTTAGAGCCGACCACGCCAACCTCACCGAGGTCGAGAGCACACCACTTCGAATGACAAAATCACATAGACCGGTCACCATGTTTCAGTCGCTAAAGAAAGCAGAAGTCACGATCGAAGACGCCTTCCGTGATGCCCCCATCGTCTCGGAGAAAGCTGGAAAGGCAATGGACAGAGCTATGAATGCTGGGGGTGCGGGTGCAGGCAAGGAGGCTTCTATCTATGCTTCTTTGGGATGGGACGACGATGTCGATGAATTGCTGTAGTTAAATTGATGCTGAATATTACCATGAAGATATTATGGATGGCAGAAGTCACTCTAAGAACTTGAGTAGTGTGCGTGCACGTCTATCACGTGGATATGAGTAGTTGTTTGTAGATTCAAAAATGAAAATGAAAATGAAAATGAAAATGGACATTCCTCAATTGCCTGTTAGCGTGTTGGGAAGACCAGGGGAGAGTCTACCGTCTCCACAAGCAGGGTTACACTATCAATCTTGCAACTTGGACTTCTTCGTGCTCTGTCATTATCGTGCCTAGCCAGAGTGTGCAACCTTTTACATTTCGTACGTAGTAGAAGCAGTTTCTTTCTAGAACCTTGCCCTTTTTTTGGGCTGCTTAGAAATGTTACTCCCTTTCGGGCAGCCTGACCCGCGCAACACGGCAGGGACGGTCGGCAGGAGTCAGGCCTTCTTCTTGGTAGCCTCGTAAGATACATGATTCATTCATCAAGATAGAAAACTCATAAAGCTTCTTTTCAAGTAGATCTAGCTCATGAACAACACTGCAATTAACAGCTTCCTGTAATGGTATCTCATTCAGATCGTCCCCTTCGCCAAAGTCACAACTCAAACATTTCCTGACGATCTTGGTATATCTATCGCCTAGGGGTCTTGATGCGCTTTTGCTCACCCTTTTTGCCCTGAAGAACTCAGTGTTTCTGTCTTCTTGACCAGTATGAATGTCGACTGGCTGTTGGAGACTTCGCAGAGGTGCCTCGAAAGAAACTTCAAGGAGCATTACACCAAGACCAAAGAGGAATGGGTTCGGAGCAAAGTTCCCACGTTGTAAGGTCGAGGTGCGAGGAACTGGCGCGTGAGCATCCTTGAGAGCGACATCGACGTACGGTTCATTCAAATCGGGAAGGTACTGAGGCATCTTAAAGTCGATTCCTTGGAAGAAGACATCATCGCTGCACCATGTGTCCTTCAGCCACGGAGTAGAGTGGAAAAAGAGGAGCGTTGTTGAGAGTCGCGTGGCCAATCGAATTCGTTCCAGCTGAGGGATAACATTATAGGGCATGTCAGTCTGTCGCAGTCTTTGGAAAAACATTTTTCAATGAGCTCGAAGAGGAGGATGCAAAGCTTTTTGTCAGACTCTGAGCTTGCGTATCAAGGCAGATGAGATGGTTAGTATTCGAAGAACTGCCAACAGTTCCAATACATTGATCTGAGCCTGCCAGCAGTTATGGTGAAAACTTTGATAGTTCGTTGCAGAGGTTGCTGTCAGAGTAGAGATCTAGTAAGCCAGTATCAGGCTGTGAACTTTAACAAACCGGTAGAGGCGTTGGCCAAAAAAATCGGTCGGACCTCTGCTGGCCTGTGAATGAGCTGACTAAAGGAGCGGGAAGAGACACAGCGTTCACTTGCAAAGCTGTGCTAGGATTAGTTAGTGTCGTTTCGCTTCCTGATAGACTTTTCAGTGAACCCGAAGGTCTTGACTTAATGGTAAGTCACGTAGGCGGGGCGTTGACACTGCCGCAATCGACAGTGAGCTGTCGAAAGGTAATGTTGAATCGGATGTCTGGAGTGGAGTCACTGCAAATCGGCTGTAGGTTAAAATGCACCTCATGTTCTGCGTGCTTGATACATGCAGCTCTTAATGCCTTGTGTAGACTTTCTGCGGTAGTCTTGACGAGGTCAAACCTCGGGACCTCTCCGCGAAACACAGCTTTTAGGCACCGCTGTAGGCTTTGCAGCTTCAGAACAGCTTATCTGGGCAATCAAAGAGCAGAAGTCTTCAGTAAGGTCTCTTACACTGTTGAAGAGCTTCCGAATTTTCGAGCCTTTGAAGATAAACTTGATCTTCTTACTCATAAGACGAGACCGTCTCTTCCGGTTACCGGGTGTGCCCTGGGTTCACTATCAGTGAAAAGACTGTTGTGATAGATTGGAACTTGATGGTACCGCTTCCGACTCATGAACCACATCCTCAAATCCTTGACACTCGGTTTCGAGTTCATGGAGTTGATTTTCAATCAGACCAAGAGAACCAATGAAGGTATTCAAATTATCGCCCAAGTGCGTGGCAAAGGCATATTCAACGGTAGGATCAGTCCAGCTTATGTGCCCAGGATCTTCAAGCATGCTGGGAGCCTCTTCTTTTCCCACACATAATGAGATCAATCTTTTGCTAGCTGCGTTAAAAATGGCTTGCTGAACTTTGATTCTGATGGAAAGATAAGAGAGCTCAGACGTAAAGCAACGGTAATTTGAAAAGACGGATGCCGCCTTAGAGTAGTGTTCTACTGCAGCGATGCCCAAAGGTAAAGTCGCAAGAACGATTCTTAGCTCTGCCATGAAAGGCAGGTCTCCGTTCGAAGAGTGGCAAGATAAGGAAAGACTTGAGCATTTGTCTGTGGCATGCGTAGAGCTTTGAGTGGTAAGGATGAGAAGGGGGCACGGGGAATATTGACACACACAATCAGGAGCTCGAGGTCTGGTTCGAACTTGATCTAACCTCCATTCGAAGACACAGCCTCGAGGGACAAGTGCAAGCGTGTTCCAACCATTCTAGTAGTATCAATGGACCGATAACTTGCTCAAGTAAATTGTCTACATCAAACGGCATAGCTGCTATTGGTAACTTCCTGGTCTGCGTCAGGATACTCTTGAGTTCTTCAACGTCGTTGCAGAACTACTTCCTTAATCCCTCACGAGGCGGACCGCGTGGGGCAGTGGACTTGGCTCGGATTTCATTCAGTTGTTTTCAGCGGTATGCCCTACCCGCCATCTCCATCACAGCTCCTGATGTAATGAAGACATGTGCTATTACGAGCGGTATGATTTCTCCTGTGGAGACAGCAAATGGGGAAATATGAAGCTCAGGTGTGAAAATGACTATTGTATGGGGGAAGCTTGCCCAATGGTGCCGGAACCGCTCGACGGATATATATACAGGCTCCAAGAGCCGTGTCAATATTGCAAAGATATGAATTCAAAAATTTATCGGATTGAGAACTCAGAAAACCCCACCGGACGCTGGCTACAGGACAATCCGCAGAGATGGCGACCGAGTATTGTGAAAGCTCAAGATCGCCTGGTATTGCTTCGCAGTCAGTTGGTAGAGCTAAACAACAAGCGAAGCTCAGTCCGCAGAAGTTCACTAGATCCAAGCCCGCGGAACGATTCTAAAACTAATACCGGACACCTGGCCACCTTCTCTCATCCTGAGCCCATTCGTATCGACCAAAGCGCGAAAAACCAAGTAACAGCCAATGTCAACGCTTCAAAGAACAACAACCTCGGATTCACGTCAACGTTTTTGAAAGCTTGTCAGCATCTGCTAGCTGAGATTTGGAAATGCTGCAGCCGTGACCAGGAGCGAGCAGTGATCCGGCAAAACCGAGTTCACTATGACCTCAGCCGTCTGATCTTGTGGGGCGACTTGTTCGATAGTGGACAACTCGATGTCTGCACAGAGAAATCTGCAGAGATACGTGATTGTGTACTCAAGATCTTTTACAAAATCGGTACAACTTTGATAAAAGGTACACCAACCTGAACTTCTCTGAAGGCAACCAACTAGCACTGCTAACCACGCATGAGAATTGTAGGCGTATTAGAGATCGAAGCCGTCGCCTCCACATCCCCAAATGAAAATATAATAAGTCACGTTGACGCGGTCACTGATCACCTAGAAACGACAAGATCTATGCTCAACCTTCCTGACGATTATGATGAGACTGCTGATACAGATTCCGAGTCATCAGAAGGCGCCGACTCTCCCAAACCAATGGAAACCAAGTTTCACAGAGACCTGGAGAATTACATCCTATGTTTGACGGATCTCAGCCCAACCCTGGAGGAAATTCTGCAAGATGTGGATATGTCTAGAAAAGATCAAGGAAATCAAGCTCAAGGAATTTCCCCCCAGTCTATCGAATCTGCAAAACAATCTGTTATAAACCTATGATGAGTTCGGAAAACGCAGAGAGTGGACTTAAATGACAGCTTAGGGGACCGAATTTGCAAAGGTTTACACGAATTGGCAAGCAGATTTGCGACCAATTTCTCTCTGGATTAGACGAAGGAAAGGAAAGACGAAGGTGAAAATCGAGAAGAGAGTGGAGACGCGAATATCAAGAATGTAGAAAGGCGAGAGCTACACCACCGACTGAAATATCAATATCCGTTAGACAAATCCTCAAGAATATGCTCCACTAACCACAAAGACAAGCCCGTCTGAAGTAAAGCCTTTCAGGATATCCTCCTGCCAGTCTGCATGAGCGTTCATTGGGTGGAATTTCTACACGTAACCCCTACGTTTTGTCTGCTTTTGATTGGTCAGTTTCTCCTGTAATTTCGTTTCTAATTTCGCGGTACCATGCAGTCAATTTGTACGTATATCTACACACTCTGTTCCTTAATTAAACAGAACAACTTTATTGGGATATGGCCAAATTGTTAACACCGTTAAGGCTCACGTGAAGTATATGTATAGCATGCGGCTTCTATGCATTTCACCAACATTTCTCGTAAGTCACGCCAAGCATGCAAGCATGTGCAGCGTGTACGTACACAAACAGAGAACTCTGTAGGGAGTACCATCGTTCGATGTTAGGAGTACATTCTTTGTTGTCATTACTGATAGTGTTTTACAGCTACGCGCTACCACAGATGCTGATGGTTAGACGCTTTGGAAAGACTCTACCGAGCACAGTTTTTTGGTGGTTCAATAGACTCACCGTAGCTCGTTGCTCAGCACGCAACGAGTCTATTTCTTCTGAAGCATATGCGACTCAGCGAAGCTGGATTTCCAATCCATCGTGTCTCTACTCTAGCATGGGTGGTCTTTCGATGCCATGGCTCGCCTATACATCATCCGTTATCCATTAGGAATGATCCATCCAATCACACTTCCGCACCACTCTGCGTCCAAGCCTTATGTATGCCAATTCAGCTCTTGTCCCCCCTTTCCCGCTGCACCTCCGCCAACCCCTCCCTCAACGCCTCAATCGCTCTCTCAATATCTCCCCTCCCCTCATCCATAACACTAACCCCCATATGCCCGAACCGGATATACTTGCTCGCTATCTCCCTGTGCAGTCCGCCCGCAAACACGACGCCCTTCTTTGCCAGACTCGGTAGGATTTCCGGCGGCGTTAGCCCCTCGGGCAGATACATGGCCGTCATGCCGTTGGCTTGATTTTCCGGTTTCGAAGCTACCTGGTCCAGACCTAGATCTGCTACCGCTTTCTTGACTTTCTGGCTCATCTTCTTGTGCTGCTCGAATCGTTCGCTGAGGGGGCGGCTAAGGACTTGTGTCAGCGTCGTGTGGAGTGCGTGTACTAGCTGGGTTGGAGGGGTGGCGAAATAGCTCGGTTTCTTGGTCTCGTAGTTCTGCATGATGGGTAGCCAATTCCTGAAGCTGCCGTAGTACGATCCCGGCCGGGATTTGCGGTTGTGGAAACTCTCCATCGCGCGCCCAGAGCACATTACTATGCTCAGCCCTGGGGCGCAGCCGATGGCTTTCTGCGACGCGGTGAGGCAGACGTCGATGCGCAGGTTGTCGAAGTGGAGCTCCTCGCAGCCGACGCTGCAGACGCCGTCAACGATGAAGAGAGTGGAGGGGGAGACGCGGGCGAGAAGCTCGGAGAGAGATTGCAGGTGTGAGAGCACGCCGGTGGAGGTGTCGACGTGGGTGACGGTTAAGGCTTTGTATTTCTTTGAGGTGAGGGCTTTTTCGATCTCGGGGAGCTGTGGGCGGTCGCCAACTGGGGCTTTGAGTTGAGTGGCTTTGATACCATAGGTTTCGAAGCAATCGGCAAAGGAGTCGGCGAAGTAGCCTGTGTGCAGGACTAGAACTTCGTCGCCGGGCTCGACGACATTGGCAGCTACCATGTCCCAGCCCAGAGTACCGCTGCCTGCTATGACAAACGGTTGTGATTGTGGGGATGTGGTTTGGAAGAGCTTCCGGAGCATGCTTAGGGTCTCGCCGAAGGTATTGCAGAAGGGGACTCCGACATGCGACTCGGCGTAATGAGACATTGACTGCACAACATCGTCGTCCAACTCGATAGGACCAGGAATGAGGAGAGCTGGATGGGGCGGTTGGCCCGTGGCCTTTTCTGTACTCATCTTTGCCGCGGAGGGTGTGGAGGAGGAGCGGCTCTGATGTGGGAGCGGAGAGCGCAGAGGTGGGCTGTAAGGTAGATCAGCGGGGGTGGAGGAAGCTCTCTCGGTTGCGTAAGGTGTGTTGAATGGCTGAAAAGGAGGTCTTTGATCCAGGTGTCGTGAGATGAGACTCAATCGTGGCACTGCTCTTGAGGGCGCCAGGATTGACAACAACCTCCTCGCGGGGGTAGGCGGGCACAAATTTCAGTAGCAATGCGGGGGACGCCAGCGTTGGCCTCGGTGGAGACACGTGAAAATAGGGGTTGAAGGTTGAATGTGGGCTTGTACAGGAAAAAGACGTGGTCGGGAGTGTTCCACGGTTCAAGCTGGCCAAGTAGGCCAAGTAGTTCTCAGTATGGGGCTCTGAACAGAGGAATCAGCTGTATCAAGCAGCAGGGATTGACGCGTCAAGGCGTCAAGGCGTCGATGCGTCTTTGCGTCTTTGCGCAACTTGAATTCAGGAGATGCGAGCAGGGCTTGGCAACTGAATTTGGTATCCAAGTCCTGCTCAGAAATGCACACAATCCATTCATACCTCTGTCCTTCTTGCCATGCTATGATGCTACCCACGTCCTCCATGTCGAGGTCACCAATGCCAATGCCATGTTTAGTACCACATCTGAAGAATGTCCTCATCCAAGTGCCTTATATTCACATGCGCAATCTTGACAGGGAAGCTTCCCCGCCAACAGCCTCGCTGACCCTAGAATGTTTGCTGGAGCGGTACCAGCAGCATGGAGTCGGTAGATACTACAAGAGTATGTGGTTCTATTTCTGACGAGCTTCATTTCCTACCCAGCTATCATGGAAAAGGAGTACGTACTACGTCGTACGACAATCACCGATGTGGAGCCCCGTACGCGCATCCTTAACTAGTGGCGAGTCATCTCTGGAGCCTACACACCTTCTCCCAGCTTGCTCCACTGTTATTCACTGTTGAGAACATCCAAGAAACCGAGACATGCAGAATTTGGCATGGAAACATCGGGGGCAAAGCACAGGGACCGGTTTCCATGACAAAATCTGCTCTGAATGGCTGCGTTTCAAAGGCCGACCCTGCCAAACCTCTTGATCCCCGTCAATTTCTTCTCAGTGCATGAAGCGTCATTCATAGCTCCACAAACAAAATCTTCCCATTCATCAAATGCCCGGGCCGAAGTCAACCGTGGCATGATCGTCACTACGGTATATGATTAGGGGTCCAGTCAGCGTGGAGTGCTGGCTTACGTTACAACTACTACGTAGTATATTTTGACATTCCCTTTCTTCTCGCTGTCCTTTTTGTATCTCTTTGGCATATTTGCTTTCTCGTACCCTACAGTATGCGTTCCTCCATTATTCTCGCCCTCGTGGCATCCTCCTCGCTAGCCTCTGCCGCCTACAAGGGCTTCAACTACGGCGCCTCCTTCACCAATGGAGCCGTAAAACAACAATCTGACTACGAAGCCGCCTTCAACGCTGCCAAATCCCTCCCAGGCGCTCCCGGCTACAACAGCGCCCGCCTCTTCACCACCATGCAAGGCGGCACCGCCAACGGCACCGCCAACACGCCCATCTCCGCCATCCCCGCCGCCCTCAACACCGACACAACCCTTCTCCTCGGCCTCTGGTGCTCCGCCGGCGACGCCGTCTTCAACAACGAACTCGCCGCCCTCACCAACGCAATCGCCCAGTACGGCCAACCCTTCGTCGACAAGATCACCGGCATCTCCGTCGGAAGCGAGGACCTCTACCGCGCGAGCGCCATCGCCAGGGAGAACGGTGAAGTGAACCCCGGCGCCACACCAGACACCATCGCCCGCTACATCGGCCAAGTGCGCTCCGCCCTCTCGTCCACAATCGCAAATAGGATCCCTATCGGCCACGTCGACACCTGGACGGCCTGGGTCGACGGCGCCAACACAGCCGTCATCAACGCATGCGACTTCATCGGCATGGACGCCTACCCGTACTTC
This sequence comes from Endocarpon pusillum Z07020, assembly GCF_000464535.1. Classification (NCBI taxonomy): domain Eukaryota; kingdom Fungi; phylum Ascomycota; class Eurotiomycetes; order Verrucariales; family Verrucariaceae; genus Endocarpon; species Endocarpon pusillum. Next base: position 158,717 of record NW_006913589.1, read on the forward strand.
CAATTCCAGGACGTCGGCAACGCCAACGCCGTGTTCTGGGAAGCCTACGACAACACCGACGCCGCCACCGGCGACAGACCGGTCTGGATCACCGAGACGGGCTGGCCCGTGACCGGACGCACCCTGGGACAGGCGGTCCCGGGCATCGAGAACGCGCAAAGATATTGGAAGGAGGTCCAGTGCCAGGCCACGGCCAGGGGCATCAATACTTATTGGTATATCCTGAACGATGGGCCGTCCACCCCGTCCTTCAGCGTGCTGGGCGGCCCCGAGGGCCAGTCGCTCGACTCCAGGCCCTTGTACGATCTCTCTTGCTGAGTCAAGACTAACACTGCTTGGGTAGTGGGCCAGCTACTGCACATGGAGTTTCTGTCTGAAATGAATAGAGGGATCTTCGGATACATCATGTAAATATTGGGATACGCTTGGAAGAGAAAATTAGAGACTTCTAATGTTGAGAACGATCATTACACACACGCCAGCTGCTTGGATGAATCCCTGATGTTTCGCCTTTTCCCATCAAGCCCGCTCGTGTTACATTCTACTTTGTCTAAGGTACTCGAGTAGCATGACAGGTAAAACAGCAGGAAGAAGAGCCAAAATCGATTGATTGACTCGGCTTCACCGTCTTCGGGCACGGAAGAATTTCGAGATCTCTTAGCGATCCTAATGGCACCTTTGCACAGCTCCCAACCCAGACCAGACCAGAATCATAGGTCCATTATTTACTTGACCTTAGGTCTGGCGATAACAAACTCCTGTTTCTCCATGTGCTCACTCAACCCCCATGTCGTAGTCCAAGTCGACATCAATATCGAGATCATTCTCGTCCACATCCAGATCGATCTCAAAGTCATCCTCATTCACGAAGTTGCTTCCCACATTTGTCCCTAGCCGCGTGCCAGCCTCTCCAGCTCCGCCTCGGCCGATCTTCTCGTCTTCTTCGCCAACGTGTGTTGCTGCGTCATCCTCCTCCTCCTTTGGTAGGTGCATCTTGACATACTTCCACATCATGATCTGGTTCTCAATTGGTATCTCCTCCAGCCGCAGTTCATGGCTAATCCAGGTGGGTAAGACGTCCACGCTAGGCACCGTCTTCTTTATGATATGCGCCAGCTCCTTTTGTCTTTCTAGAGGCAACTTCGGGAGATTGGTACGCGTGAACTGGACCATCTCTGGAGTGAGTATCTGCTGTGCTGAGGTAGCTGCAATGTCGAGAGAGTTGCTTTGTTGTTGAGGACCAGTCGCGGCCATGGTAGCACGGCAGAACTCATCAACGAGATGCCCTAACTGTCGATATAAAGCATCAGACATGTTGCGATAGTCAATCAATCTGCCATTTCGACGTTCCTCGAATGCTTTCGGAGAAAACGTACGGATGACATGAAGAACTGCTTCTTTTTGTGATGGGATCAACAACATTTGCTCGATTTTCTGGGCAATGAAGTCGCGACTCGATTGTGTAAGTGGGCTACTCCTATTCAAGGGCTTTCTATTTGGGGGTTGGGCGGATATGCAACCCTGTGGCTTTGTGGTCTTGCAGACGGCTGCGCTGAGACCATTTGCGTCACGAAGGGATGTGACAGGTTGTGGAAAAGGGTTGATTTCGGTCAGCTGAGCGTTGGCGGATGGCAAAACTGAGCGTTTTTGGATGAGACGGTTTTGATCTTTGCGATGACTCGCCCCTGTCTTGCCATGGTACCAGGCGCTCTTGCTATAAATGTTGTTTGGCCGAACTGCTTTCTTTGATGACAGCTTCAAGTTCCCGTTCTTGCTTGCCCAGTCACGACGGTGGCTGACTGACCTACTGTGAGAATCTGTCAATTGAGAGACCTTCCCGTTGCGTCCCTTGTTAGCAGAACTCCTACCATACTTGAACGTCTTCTTGGCCTTTGTCTTTCCGTTCCTTGTGGCAGAGATGGTCTCTTCAAGACTGCGGTCAAGTGCGGAGACCGAAGGCTGAGAGAAGGCGCTCAATTCTGCGGATGAGAGCCATCGGGGCAACTGAAGATTCACAAAATCCGCAGAACCATGGTCTTTCACGCAGTCACTGGTTTGTAGGAAACTGAAGCAGATGTATTCGTCAGTGAATTTCTTGAGATGCTCTTCTTTCCAGCCAAGGTAGTGCTCTTCTCCAGTATACTCGCCAACGATTTTGCGTGGTGCTTCTTCAGTCCCTTCGAGCGTCAAAATGTTTACCTTGGCCACTTCACTGATAACAGTGCAGTGTATGCCTTGTGCAAAGAGCTTGAACTGCCAGATGACTTCGAATTGCTCGGCTGACAGGTTGTCTTCAGAGGCATGCGCAACAAAGGTGATGGAATCACTTGGGGAGAAGGTGCGTAAGGGAATGCCTCCGCTGGGTCTGCTGAATGGAGCTAATACATCAATAGCGTTGGTTGAAAACACGGGATGAGAGATGGGGAGTGAGACGGTAGTAAAGCGTTTGGTGATGGAATTTGTTGTGGGATCACCTGAAGATTCTTGGTCGATTCGGACACATATTCTGTGGTGTTGATCGGCAGAAGTCGCGAGGGGCATGCACTTTAACGACATATCGGCGTTATGCGGCTCTCGAGGAGCATTCCACGCGGATTGAGTATCTGGCATAGGCAACCCTATAAGAGTACTATCGAAGAGGGTGGCGTAACGAACCAACGGATCTCCCTTACCGCCTGGTCAAGTTGTAGGCCTAAGTTGCACCTTAGGCGGACGTGGCAAGACTGCCAGAACAAGAGGTTTCTCGTCTTGTAGCGTGGTAGAGTCTCTTGATCTGCATGAGAGGTGGATAGGATGCAGTTCGTGGATGCAACAAGATGATCCAAAGGTGTAATGTTATGGATGGATTGTGGTGGCATGCAGGGTCTGTCGACGGCAGATGGGCGCTAGGCAGCCTTGATTCTTAGCGATCCAAAACCAGTGTTTGGCCTGGTAGGATATGCGTACCTAGCGAGAAAAGCTTCTGCAGCTGATGAAAGTGTTTCTTCCTGGTAAAACTTGGGTCTCGGAAACAAGTCCAACAGCATCAGCCAGTATACCTGCCCTTGGCAATGCTTCTCTTGCCGGCACATCGAGATTTTTGACCCACTATCAGGACCGGAACCTATGGTGTCCCGAGACATCACCTCGTACTCGATCTGTCATGTTGCGCCTGTCTCAAGGACAGCGACCAGCAAGGAGATCCCTCTGGGCTCAGTCATTTCAGATCTCAAGGTTTATTCAGCACCTGCCCTTGAAGTGGCCGGTTCAGAGCTTGCGAAATGATAACCAATGAAGTCCATTCAGGTGCTAGAAACTTCTGTCAATAGAAGAGGAGTTCTCCAAGCCTCCTTCATCAAGCGCAGGAAGACGGGACGATAATGGCTTGATAAGATCATAAGTCCTGCACCAGAGTGGGAAAGAATATTTCATAGCAAGATCTTATCAGGAAACAAAGAAAGAGCAATAAGGCTTCTTCGAAATGAATTGTGGAAGCTGCGAGACCAGAAATATAGACGAGGCTTGCGTCTCGATATACCTCGACAAAAATGATACAATACCACTCCGAGTGAGCCTAAGGGCTCAATCAAGACAACACCCACGAGGCAGAATTGAAAGACTAGCACAACAGAGGTCCAGTGTCACCCTTTGGCAAGGCCGGTAGCATCACCTTGATTTCAAGACAGCTGAATGCCGAAAGATGGTTCTTGTAACACAGAGGAATATTCATGCGTTCCGAGAGACCTTGGTTGATTCTCAATCAACTGTTGGATCAACTCTGGCCGTCGATATACATGAAAATGATGGAAAGCCCAGTTGTTAGGGGCACATGGAATTCGAAGGATGGTGAATTACGCGCAGCCGTAGCCGCAGCCGCATGAAGCAGGTGAGACGAGGTGGCGCTTGGCAACCTTGCCATGTTCAGCAAACGCGAAGCCCAGGCTAATTATTGTGATTTGCAGTGAACAATAACGGGAGCTGCTATTCAGAACCATGACAATGAGCATCCCCTGCTGATCACACACATTCACTAAAGCTCTGTTTGACCTATTAGATCTTGGATCTGCCCCAAACCCATTCGACATCTATCACTTCTTCACGCTCTTTCAACTGCTTTCTCAAAGCACGACACAATGCCGGATGAATTTGATGTCAGGGATGATCGCGAGGAGGCTCATGAAGAAGGAGCCGATGACGAGGTAAGCTTCAAACAATCATATTGGCACTTTAGATCGTCATATTCCATCTGCTCGCGCATTCATCTGACGGCTGGCTGGCTGAACTCGACCTACAGGAGGAGATTGCCGCAATGAAGAGGAGAGTGGCCGAGATGGAGTCCGAAGCTGCCAAACTACGCGAGATGCAAAGCCAACTCGATCAACAATCAGAGAGTCTACAAAGAGAAGACCGAGAAGATGTCGATGCACGAAGTATCTTCGTGGGCAATGTGGACTACGGTGCTACACCAGAAGAGATCCAAGCACATTTCCAGAGCGCTGGCTCTATTAACCGCGTCACAATACTGTTGGACAAATTCACTGGTCATCCGAAGGGGTGCGTCTTACCTTGTTTAGGAGCGGGTCCTCAAAGCGACACCATCGCAAAGGGTCTCGTCCTGTTACATGAGCTCTATGCTGCCTGGCAAGAGATGGAGTGCTGACGGTATCGCGCAGGTATGCATACGTGGAGTTCACCGAGCCTAATCTGGTTGCCCAGGCCCTCGTCCTGAATGAGAGTCTGTTTCGCGGAAGAAACTTGAAGGTGAAGACAGATAACTACCGGGAAGGAAAGAGGTCCTGCTAACACGAACCCTCTAGGTCGTGCCGAAGCGAACGAATCTGCCCGGACTGACAAGAGGAGGTCGTGGTGGTGGTCGTGGTGCACCTCGAGGTCGTGGAGGATTTGGGCGGGGTGGTTACGGTCCTCCGAGAGGCGGTTATCGAGGCGGATTCCGAGGACGAGGCAGAGGTGGATATGCACCATATTGAGCGGTGTCGTTGCAGACAACCTGAGACAGGGCAGCGTGAAAATGAGCACCGGCAGACCAGCTGGGTTGGAATGCTATCATAGACTGAAGCCAGGAGTTCCGGACATCTGCATCAATTACTGAGGTATTGGGTTGGAAAGCAAAGCCATTGACCATTACAGCCAAAGGCAAACGAGCAATCAATATCATGTGTTCCTATTTATCAATGCCCAAAGCGATTGTACAAAGACATGCATTCAACTTCGACTGCGGGGGGTTTTTGGCCCGGAGTCGTGGTCTGATTGCGAAACTTGGTCATCCTCGCTTTGTGAGAGGCTTATCAGGCTTCAGACCCGTAGGTATTCATCGCCCCCTAAACAGTAGTTGTATCCGACATTGCTATAGACTTCTCGAACAAGGGGTGTTGGGATTACCCACAACACGAACCTTTGTCAGACTGTCTATTCTTTCCCCGGAACAGCGCACTAACAGCCAGCGTCAATCGACACAGCCCCCCAAGCGCGCAAGGGACCGCCTGGGGCATCCCTCTTGTCCCAAGTTTGCTGTCATTGTACAATATACGCTACACACGACCGAGGAGTCGGCTGAATCGCCATCTCCCCAGAGTTCTCTCTTAGCCAGGATTCGTGCATGTTAGAGTCTCCGCATCTCATCAAGTTTCTTCCCGGACTGGGTAAGCGGCAAGAGGTGTACTCAAGATGGACTCGAATCTGCCTAGGTAGGTCCATGGAATTCGCAGTTGTCTGCAATGCTGACATCAGTGCGATCTTAGCGAGCCGAACCTCAGGGTAACAAGTGTGTTCTGCAATACCGTTGCTACTCTTCGACTGACCATTACTAGTTATTGCTGCGGACGGACTGTATAAGCGCGATGTCTTTCGTGAGTGCCTGCTGTCTGATTCTATGACAAGATTGCTGAGCGATCAACAGGATTTCCGGATCCATTCGCCGTGGCTACCATCAGTGGAGAACAGACGAAAACGACCTCCGTCATCAAGAAGACACTGAACCCCTACTGGAACGAGGTCTTCGATATGTACGCTTTGGCTGATCGTGGCTTCTAACGAGATTCTGACGCCTTATAATAGGAAAGCCACGGAGGACAGCATACTCGCAATACAGATATTCGATCAGAAGAAATTCAAGAAGAAGGATCAGGGATTTTTAGGGGTGATAAATGTTCGCATTGGAGATGTCATTGACCTGGATGTTGGCGGTGAAGGTAGTGCCACCCTTCTGCGCTGTTTGTCTGACCTCACTCATATGATTCACAGAAATGCTCACTCGAGACCTGAAGAAGTCGAACGATAACCTGGTCGTGCATGGCAAGCTCATTGTGAATCTATCTACAAACCTTACTACAGCCGGCAGCGGACCAGGCACCCGACCGGGCCTCAATACATCGGGCAGCAGCATGGCAGGTGCTTATCCTGCTCGAGCATCGAGCCAGAACCGAACATCAACCGCGGCAAGTCCTGCGCCATCTCGATCGCAGACAGTGGCTGAGCTGTCATCATCATCAACGACTGCTGTCAACGGAACAGGTCCTCAAGCAAATGGCACTAACCGGACAGGATTCAGCTCGTTTGAGGATAACCAAGGAAGATTACCAGCTGGGTGGGAACGACGGGAGGATAATTTGGGTAGAACCTACTACGTGGACCATAATACCAGATCAACTACCTGGAACAGGCCGTCAACGACTTACAATGAACGAGATCAACGAACAGCGATGGAGGCGAATATGCAGATGGAAAGGAGAGCACATCAAAATCGAATGCTTCCAGAGGACAGAACTGGTGCCAATTCACCCAGCGTACCTGAGCAACAAGGAAGTACGCCAGCCAACTCGAATGCTGTTTCAATGATGGCCACAGGCGCCACCACAGCTGGAACCGGTGAGCTTCCAGCTGGGTGGGAACAGCGCCATACACCTGAAGGAAGAGCTTATTTCGTCGACCACAACACTCGGACAACCACTTGGGTCGATCCAAGAAGGCAACAGTACATCCGTATGTATGGACCACAAAATACGGGTGGCAGCAATGCCACGATCCAGCAACAGCCTGTATCGCAGCTCGGGCCGTTACCAAGTGGCTGGGAGATGCGGCTCACAAATACTGCAAGAGTGTACTTCGTTGACCACAACACGAAAACTACGACGTGGGACGATCCTCGACTGCCTTCGTCGCTTGATCAGGGCGTACCACAGTATAAGCGTGACTTCAGGAGGAAACTCATCTATTTCAGGTCACAGCCTGCCCTGCGGATTCTGTCTGGCCAGTGTCATGTCAAGGTGCGGCGTGGAAACATCTTTGAGGATTCGTATGCCGAGATCATGCGGCAGAGTGCGACAGACTTGAAGAAACGGTTAATGATAAAATTTGATGGAGAAGACGGCTTAGATTATGGTGGTCTTTCCCGGTATGTCGATATCCCTGTGGTAAGCGATTTTGGCAGACAAGACTAACAATCTGAGCAGCGAATTCTTTTTCCTCCTCTCACACGAAATGTTCAATCCATTCTATTGCCTATTCGAGTATTCCGCACACGATAATTACACCCTTCAAATAAACCCGCATTCCGGCATCAACCCAGAACATCTCAACTACTTCAAGTTCATCGGCAGGGTGGTCGGCCTTGCCATTTTCCACCGAAGATTCTTAGATTCCTTCTTCATCGGTGCGTTCTACAAGATGATGCTCCGCAAAAAAGTCCAGATCCAGGACATGGAAGGCGTCGACGAAGATTTCCACCGAAACTTAACCTGGATGTTGGAGAATGATATTGAGAACGTCGTAGACTTGACTTTCTCGGTCGACGATGACCAATTCGGAGAAACCAAGACCGTAGATCTAAAGCCCGGGGGAAGCGAGATCCCTGTCACTAATCAAAGCAAGAAGGAGTATATTGAGTGCGTCTCCCCATCATTCCAATCCCCTGTCTCGAAAATCACAGCCGCTAATACAATAACTGTACTCGTAGACTAGTAACAGAATGGAAGATCCAAAAGCGCGTCTCAGAACAATTCAACGCCTTCATTACCGGCTTCAACGAGCTCATTCCCGCCGACCTGGTCAACGTCTTCGACGAGCGCGAGCTCGAACTCCTGATCGGCGGCATCGCCGACATCGACGTCGACGACTGGAAGAAACACACGGATTACCGCGGCTACCAGGAGCAGGACGAGGTGATCCAGAATTTCTGGAAGGTGATTCGGACCTGGGATGCCGAGCAGAAGAGCCGACTGTTGCAGTTTGCCACCGGGACGAGCAGGATCCCGGTGAACGGGTTCAAGGATCTGCAGGGCAGTGATGGACCGCGGAGGTTTACCATCGAGAAGGCGGGCGAGGTCAACGCGCTGCCCAAGAGTCACACTTGGTTCGTACACACACACACACACACCATTTTTTCTTCCTGTCCAATGGTACCCCGGATTCCAGTCTTGCTGACATAGTGCCCCTTTTTTTTCTTGTCTTCTAGTTTCAACCGTCTCGATCTCCCGCCCTACAAATCCTACGACACCCTCAACAGTAAGCTCTCCACCGCGGTGGAGGAAACGCTGGGCTTTGGACAAGAGTAGTCGTGTGTTTAAAAGGCCAGCAAAACGGAGTTTTCGTCATAGGTCGACACGGGAGAGACATCATGACAGGCGGCAGGCAGTATTGGGCCCCCGATTCATAGAAACCCCTATAAAACCATAACCATAACCATGATTGTGACTATGACTATAAGTTCTGCGGTGATGATGACGACGAGGCACAAAAGGCCGGCCAGACAGCATGCATGATCAAGGGGCGGGACTCTTGGGTTCTGTGATTGACTGCTGCTGGGTAGAATGAATGAATGTACTCAAGATGAGACGCATAAGATGGTGTTTTAAGAAACTACATGTAAGGGAGGCCGTCCTTACTTCTAACTTACATAAGTAGTCGCGTTGGGCATTACGTAGAATCGGTGTACGAACTGCCAGTGCATGGACTTGGAAAGTCTGCGACGAGAACCCTCCTTTAGCAGTAGTTGTTTAGGCACCCCTGGTACATGGATCGTCCATTGCCCCAGATATTATTCCGGGGTTCTAGGAGTATACTCATATTTCTTGATGTATACATAATTGAGTCGCAGGGATGTGGTTTTGGCTTTCGTCTCTCATCTCTTTCTCTCTAAGAACATCCGCGACAGCGGTTGAATGTTCCCTCGGATGCGAGGACTATAATTACTACAACTAGCTATGGATGGATTACTTTTAGTATCATTATTCGGTCCAAGGCGACTGAGTTACCTATTTAAGCAAGAGATCCCGTACACTGAGGCCAGTTTTGATAGTTGATGTTGATGTTGATGTCGGTGTTGGTGTCAGAGTCTGAGTATGCGACTTCCATGTAGGCGTCCCGGTTTGATGATAGTTTACGGTACCGGTGGGAATGATGCTAAATCTGGGACGGGCGTCTGCGGTGATGTTGGTGCTGTTGCTGTTGCTGTTGCTTTTGCCTCGACGGTCTGTGCTTGTCAACATCAGGAGTGCAGCGGCGGTTTTTGTGGTTTCTTCTTGGTCTCTGGTCCTTTCTATGTCCATTTCTCTGGTTGCGTCTGTGGGATGGTGGGTGAGGTGGGCAGTGAGGTACTCCTGTGAGCTGAAGTTTGAGGACGGCGGTTGTGGTTTGGTGAGCGGCATTGCTGTACGCAAAAGCTCTTCCTCGCCATGAATATTAGAGTGACAGTGACAGTGGCACGTGTTTGGTGGCATAAATGGGTATTTCTCTTTCTTCCCATTCTGATCTTTGATCTGCTGACGTAGATACTCGTGTTCAGACGGGCTCTTAAGATGCTTTTCCGCACTCGCCGCCCTTGCGTCCTCCTTTGACATTTCGGTATCCATATCCTCTGCGTCATCTTGCCCAAAAATCCTCCTACCTATTCTCTTTCCCTCCCACTGCCTCTCATTCATCTTCTCTAAACATGTCTCGAGATACGCCAAATACTCGATCCCTGCGTTCAAGACATCCAGCTTGTGCATCTCCTTCCCATTGCCATCCCTTTCATCTCCACTTCTGCATGCGGGTATCATGTCTTTAAGAGTGGCGAAAGCGTCGTTCATCTTCGAGCGGCGCCGACGCTCAATTAGTGAATGAGCGGTCTTGCGGATGGCCTTCTTAGTGGGTTTACTGATGTTGTTGACAAGACTAGATGACGACGAGGAGGAGGCCTTGTGCGCTGCCGGTGAGTCTGGGGTCGATGCTGTGGTTATTTTTCTGCGTTTAACAGGTGACTGAGTCTCGGACTGCGGTCGGGGGGGCTTCATGTGGATGATTTTGCGAGACCGAGTCGGTGGAGATGGCAATGTAAAGGGTTCATCTTCAGATATGGGTCTGAGTTTCTTGGTACTGGCCGAGGCAGGTCGGTTGACGGATCTCGTATCGGTTGGAGCGAGAGAGCCGGTTGCTTTGGAATTCTGCGAGCCAATCTCTGCTGCAGACTGCAAGGCAGGCGGTGGAAGGGTAATACTCGATTCAGAAGCCGATGAGCTCCATGGCCTCTCCTGCGCCGCAATCTCTGTCGAGGCCGCTGGAGTGAGAGGGAGGGTTGGTGTAGGCATGTCCTTGAAGATACTGCTACCGTTTGAGAAAGATTATTCAAGTTGGTTACCACTGTCAGCTCTCGCAGAACAGACAGTCGGCATTAACGAACAACACGAAGAGAGGAATGAGGGGCCGAATAGAGAGGAATGTTAAGAAAGGACGGCATGAAACAGAACTGGATAGCTCGAGAGCCCGTTATCCCGTCAACCGAACATGTGAATGGTGTGCAGCGAGTTCCGCCAGCCATCAGAACGCCCCCCACTGGTGTCGCGTGTCCCCCGTGAGACAATGATAGGCTCATAGGAACTCTCTTCCCCACGTTGGGCCCGACGACCGTTCCGACATGAGATTCAAAATGGGGGGATCCGGGCTCGAGTAGGAATGATATGCAGCACATGGTGGAAGTAGGCACGCTAATTGGTGGTAAGAATCATTGAGGATGGACGATGTTCGGCACTATTGACTAGTAGCACCAGCACGACAACCGTCTCGGCAGAGAAGTCCACCACGGGATATTTCTATCTCTAGCACAGCAAGGTGCATTTTGGTCCATTGGTCCATTCTAGTCCATTGGGAGCTTGTCCAAGCAGTGTCGCTAGGATATACAACCCTCCTAAGCAAGTATGAGCCAAAACAGCCTCAGCATCTGTTCGTGCTTCCTCGATATTTCTTGGTGGATCCGAGTGCTTTGTGACTACAAGAAGGTGAGAGCGCAGACTAGGCGAGGTGCAAGGCACGTGGATATAGGGAGTCCCTACTGTCATCTACGTACACTTGATGCCGCACCTACGGTGGTGCAGCATCCCTTTTGCTTTTGTTCTGCGGTATTGCTCCATGCCGAGAGGAAGTCTGTTCAAAACACACTATCATCCAGTGTTTGTTCACTAGCTTGGCCACAGTAAATGACAAGCGAGAAGATCTGCAAATGTTTCTCGGTTAGTGACCGCCTTGCCGCTGGCAATCTGCAATCGGATTGTGGTATTCCTCTGCAAAGTCCTCTGCAAGGAGGACTTGGAGTACTGATCAGCATATTGAGGACGAAGACGCGGCACTTTGTACATCTTGACAGAATACTAGGTGCTTGCCCTCACAGTGTCTCATCTTTGCTGTTAGCGAAGTGGCAACAGATGCGAGTGATCCAATGGGACTGGAAGACCACGACGTTCCTATCCTTTTCCAGGCTGAATGATTGCTAAGGAGGTTGGTCTTAGCAGGACCTGCAACAATCAAGGGACCATTTGGCAGGGATCAAGACAGGTAGAATAGGCTCCTACCATACTCCTCCATGACTGCCAAGCCAGTATATGTTCTGCCGCCGCCGCCGTTATACCCTAGTAGACACATGTACGTAGGTTCTCCCTCATAGATTGTATTGGTAGACCAAGGGTAAATGATAGAATAGCTGCAGGTCAAGCGGACTAAGATCCTCGTAGTCGTGTTAGCATATGTGCTTCAGTAAGGATTGTAGAATGCCTCAGATCTGTATCAATACCAGGTCATACATCCAAGAAAGGCTAATGCAACGCTCAACGCTCATCAAAAATAGGTTCTTGTGCGATGAGCTAGCGTGGAAACTGCGAATAGGAATGGGTTTAAATCATAGGAGAGTTGCGTCAAGACCATGGAGATGGGATTGTCCTCACCTAGAGTCAATAGCACAGAGTAAATGTGTCGAAGATTAGCCAACAATATCTAGTCAGACATCGTGAGCTATTGTAGACTGAAGCGGAGCTCGGGAGGCCAACAACTGTAGGAGAGAAGAATGCGCCAAAGCGCTTGTCACTACAGCAGTCATAAAAGATCTTGCGCCAAAGATGTTTCGAAAAATGTATACGGAGTATGTGTGAAGGTGGCAAGAAGATTCGGCTTGAAATGTGTGCAGAAATTTAATAATGGCACCCGACCCGAGCACTAGTTAGAGGCAAGTGCACAGGCGCTTGAGGCCCATCGGCCCATCGACAGATTTGGTGGCCGTCTATGCAGGCTTGTGGGCGTCAAAATTAATGGGCTGATTTAAGTGCTCTGCGGTGCCAACTAACTATCATTTATTATGTCAACCTTTGAGAGCCAAGACGGCCATCAAATCTGTCGAGGGGTCTCGGCTGCTAACTCTTGGTGGTATACTCCGTACATGGGGTTCCTGTGCCTTTCCACCATTTTCAAATTGGTCAATAGCAAACCTGATCAAAGGTATGCTTGCGGCTAGGCCACCGGTTACTACTTAGCAGGTATCGACTGCACATTGCTAAACGCCTTGACTGACACACCTCATTCACTCAATTACCCAATTCCCATGAGTGTTAGATCGAGGCTCTACCTGTAGTACATTACAATGAGATGTTATCACTGTGCCCTCTATTCGTTGGGTACGTCATCAATTCTATCTCTGGTTTTAATGCAAGGTAAGATGCGATGTGCCTACCTTTCTTGGTTGCACAGAAGGCTAGCATATCGTGGTAGCGTTGTAATATTGTTCGAGCGGCCAGTAGTTTGTCATCCTGGTCAGAGAACAACATTTCAGGGCCGCAAAAAACACAAAGGGCCTCTCTGTCAGAACACGACATTGTCCACCCACTATTGTTTGACCATGGCACTTTTATCTGGGGACCCTACTGGCCAGTTCAAGTCGGGTGACAAAGGTGTTCGAGTTCTCCTCGTCGGAGTCCTCGTTCGTGGAGTCCTCCGTAGAATCATCCTTGCCATGGAGATAGTCAGCAGGTCACACAATCATCATTTTGTCCGGGGCACCCTATGTTCAGAGCCTAGAATCCCTTGTTTGATTGGGGTTCTCCCTCTTCTGGCCCATCTAACGTGACACTGGGATCAATGTCCATGCTACAGGAAATCTCATCTAAAAAGCTGAGAATCGTGTCACTTTCGGGCCAAGCGTGCTTTTCCCAGAGCTCTGCAAGAGACTTTGTTTGATGGACTCGATCGTAACTGGCTATGAGAAGGCCTTTGTCATACTCAACGCTCGACTCATCGTGGGCCAACCTTATGGCCTTAGCATCACGACAACATTATTGCAAATCCAAACCTCTTCCGTCTCAAATTCTTCATCCAGACCAACACATATCTTGTGATACTAGTCGAGCCTGCATTCTAGGTTATCACACCGAATCATAGACGTCTGGGGTAGTTGAGCTGGGGCATGTGTAGATGCGTATACCTTCCAGTCAGCCCCGATGTTGTTGAAGTACCAAACCAGAGGATAGCCATGAACCTCAGACTTGTCATACAGCTGTTGCTGCCAGCTTAGGATAGTTTTCAGATTCCTGGCCGTCTGATTCGTCGCCGTTTGTGGGTATCTGAGAAAATCGCGCTCTTCGATTCCCAGAGGACAATGGAAATTGAGCAGAATCATCTGTTGCCTGATTCGCTCTGAGGTGGTAGAGACAAGGAAGGCATCTGGTGACGAGATTCATTGTGAGTAGCTAATTTAGCTTGTTGCTGTCCCCAGACTGTGTTGTCACCTTATAAGATATGGTACCGACAGGGACGCGAAGGCTGCAACCGACGCATAGCTTGGAATCGTACTCATGCCGCCGAAAAGTCTCCACCAACGTTAGCTAATGTTTCATAAGTATTGACAGCCATGAACTCCAATCGTCGGCAACAAAGCGGCCTGACTTATGAAGTCTCATACCACGCCAACGGAGACTTCTCGGCGGCACTGTGTACTGTCATTCAGTTGGCAGTGTGCAGGGCGAGCTCGTCAGTTGATATTGCAGGATCTGGGAGGGTGGGCTCGTTTGATGATGGTGAAAGAGAGCCTTCCGTAGCTGAGCCTGATCCTGCACGATTCGGATTCTGCGCCTTACTGTTCGCTGCAGCTATGAGTTCCTCCCGTCTCTCTTTCGCCCAGTCCCTAGCGTTCCTCAAAGCAGCAACTCCTCGTCTAAATTGATCTGGATCCCCGGTCAAGGCCCAACCAGTTACATGTGTCATGAGATAATCAATCCTTTGTGAATCATCGGACAGAGCTGGATGGACACAATAGATCGAAAGGAGACCACCAGAATATGTTGAAGTGATTGTATACGCGTTGTTGTCAAGCAATGTCTTCGGACCGATGTATGACCGAAGCTGGTGTACCCCACGGGCACCCAGCGCACCTTCATATAATGCTTTCCGGTAGGCTGTGTCAAGAGCTCCTATTGTGCCTTTTCCCTCAGCGAAGAAATTGGCTAAGCATGGTGCAGCGGTGTTCGTTGCCGGGACGATGTAACCGCCTAGCTCTTCCCTGATGTGAATGCTTAGTTCCGCCGGACGGGCTCCATCGTAGAAGTCTGGCTGGGCCTTGGTGATAGTCCCATCGGTTAGAGCTTTGAGATTTGTGAATGGGAGGTCCTGTGCGTTAGGGATGGGAGCGGAGCCAGCGAGAGTCGGAAATACAGTACTCATCACCATACCTTTATTCAAAGCCAGCCGATTCTTCTGTTGAAAGATCCGGAATTCCTCGCGAGAGAGGCTTGATGATGATAGAGATAATCGAGGCTGGGCCAGTCGATTGCTGATTTCTTCCCAATTGGCTGGATCTCTTCCTCCATCATATCCGTCAGGATAGACACCATGATCGATAAGATGCTGCTCGAAGTTTTTATCGTATGCAGAGGTTTTCTGTATCTGCGAGGCGGTATTCGAGGCGGTATTCAATTCTCTTTCGGAAATCGCCATATTCTCGGTCAAAACCTGCTGCCGGAGATTCTGGACAGGCGTTTTCTTCCTCTTTGAGGGGACATCCGGTTCGCTTCCAGACTTAGCTCGTTTCCCGGAGCTCGATTGATGTGAGACCATCGTTCGATTTTGGGGAGGTGCGGTTCTGGGTCCCAGGTACTGATATGCAGTCAGAAAGGTCCCTTGAAAAGGTTGGAAGGAATCCGACTTACAGCTCTGAGATCCTCAAGGCTCGGTCCACCGTATCTCGCGAAGCGCTTGAGCTGTGCAGAGTGGGTGTCTTCATTGCCAGTCCGGTCAGGCGGTACAGGAACAGCAAGCAGGACAGTCCTCCGATCAAATTCTCGAAGAGCGCGGCGGGTGAGCCACTGTTGTGACAGGTTGTCCCAAAGGGATGTAGGTGACGTGTCTTGTTGCTGATTGTCGAGCTTCTGTCTTGTCGTAGTGGGTGGCGGTGAAGGGTCAGTCCTAGGCTCTGATTCACTATGCTGCTGTCGCTGTCGATCGCGCGACATTGATATGTTCTGTGGAGGAATTAAACCTCAATCTTGTAAAAAATGACTGTTCTGGATGGATGATAGATAGCAAACGATCAGGGATATTGACGGAGCTGGAGATGCAGATAGCGTACTTCTCACATGAGCATATTTCGGGTCACGGCGGTTTATGTATTGATTGGCAATCACCACCATGCATGGTAGGAAACATGTTGGATTATAGGGCTTTGTGCGTGCATGGCACTGTGTGTGCGCATGTATGTTGCCCATGCTGTTTGTTTGCGGAACCTGTGCCTCTGTGTCTGTGCTAAGCAATCGACTGAAAATGTACCAGGGGGGTTTTCTTTCTCTCGCTCTAGTGCTTGACAAAGAAGGGGGAGTAAGCCTACATACAGTAGGTAGTTACTATAGTAGTAACTTAGACTTAGATAGTACAAGAGCCAAGCCCACTAAGCCCAATGCAGATTGCTGTTTGCAGGTTACAGGGCGCATGCACTTTACACCCACATTTCATGCATTAGGTTAGTATTACTTGGTAGTTATGCTTTTGTCCCCTTTGTTACGCTTTAGTATACTATGTCCTACTATGGCATGTACTGCTCTGGTCCATACGTAGTTGCACTGCCCTCCGAACAGCAATATCCAATGCGCGGAAAACCGACAACAGCTTTCAGGATCTTGCTGTTGGAAACAAGGAGATGATGATGTGAGCACTTCACTAAACTACGAGATAATGAAGAACTTGGTGAGTCGATCTTACCATACTACTTTCTCTATTGCGGCTTCCTTGTCACAAGCAACCCCCTTCGGCAAGACGTGGCCATATTGTACTAACGTCTCCCATCTACTTTAGGATTTACGGATAGCGGGCAGACATCAGCTGCAGAGGAGAATAGGGGGTGGTGGCTTTGGCGCTGTCTATATAGGTAAATTACATGCCCGGTGCTTCCTGATCGCAGCCGCTTCTCGAGACTCATGGTGTACAAGCAACCGACGTTGAGACCGGCGAAGATGTCGCCGTTAAACTTGAACACGTTTCTACCGATCCCAACTTCCTCGAACTTGAAGCTGGCCTCTATCGATCGCTTTCTGGTGGTGCCGGAATACCACACGTTCACGCGTATCACACCGAATGCGAATATGATGCCATGGTCTTTGATCTTCTAGGGCCGAGCTTGGAGGACCTTTTCAACTTTTGTGGCCGTCACTTCTCTCTCAAAACAGTGTTGATGCTCGCAGACCAGCTTCTTTATCGTCTCGGCTATCTTCATTCCAAGGCTATCATTCATCGCGACGTCAAACCGGAGAACTTTTTGATGGGGACGGGAAAGCAGGGCAATCGGGTTTATGTTACGGATTTGGGTCTTGCCACGGAACGCATTGCTGCCCAGGTGGACACGAAGGACCGTGAAGCCCAGAAATCGCAATTGATTGGCTCGGCCCGTTATGCCAGCGTCAACGGTCACTTAGGTATTGGTGAGTGCAGTGTCCTCGGTTTAATGTCCAAAGACTGATCACCATCCAAAGTGCAGCATCGCTGCGATGATTTGGAATCTCTAGGATATATGCTTCTCTACTTCCTCCGGGGCTCTCTTCCGTGGGACCATCTCAAGACTGCGGATTATACACAATTGAAAGAGTTGATCTTGGAAAGGAAGAGGACGATCGGGTTAGAGGATCTGTGCGAGGGCCTTCCTTGGGAATTTGCAGCTTATTTCCGTCACATTCGTTCCCTTGGCTTTGACGACAAGCCGAACTATTCGTACTTGCGCAAGATCTTCCGCAATCTTTTCGTGCGAGAGGGCTTCGCTCATGATTATGTGTTTGACTGGACAATTCTGAAATTTTTGATGGCTAACCAATGAAAGAAAGTCCTACAAGGCGCCGAGGCCTTTAACGAGGCAAACGTGTCCAACGGCCACATGACGGCGGGATAAGAGGGAAGACAAATATGGAATGCCTAACAGCAGTGATCGAAGACCACGTCCAGAACCGAAATTAGGTTTGCGGACTCTGGCCTTGGGGGCTTTCTGATTTATGCTGCCATTCGTGCCACTTATCGCCGCCAGCTTGCATCCGAGCTGTGTTACGAGGATAGTTCTACTTAAAAAAGGCTACTGGAGAAGGAGAGGAAGAGGGAGGGTGCTTACGGAACACTGTTACTACGCTGTGCCGGAGAGGAAGAACACGAATTTTCATCAAGTGAAAGAAGAATGCGCGCGTGCCAGAGGGCTCCCTCAGCGCGGTTACATAATGAGAAATACATGTCGATCTAAGCAACTACGAGCCGTCGCAGAGATAGTAATATGTGAGGCGAGGGTCCGTGGCCAGTCTTGGGGCACTCGCTGCCATCTCGACGACAGAATAATTGGCAGCTCTTGCACCTGATTCACCAAGAAGAAAATTCTACCAGCCTGTCCGTCAGTGCAATTGCCAAGATGACAACAAACCCATCAGAGTGGCCTGCACCTGAGGCGCCTCCGAGTCCGAACTTGGCTCCCTGGCGCCCAAAGTGACTCCTCAGCTACAGTCCTCTTCCAAGATCCTGGTATCCAAAGCCCCGTGAGGCCGGGCGCACCCCCAATGGACAGTTCTGCCATGGCACATGATGGAAGCCTGTGCACCATTTGCCTACGCCACCTGATCTTCTTGGTTCTCTTACGTGATTTGTCTCCAGGAGACTTCTTCCAGGGCTCATGTTTGTGCTGGGAAGGCGGTGTTAGACCATAAGGAACAGACCATATTAGGCCACCCAGGAATGGGTCAGGAGAGCTCGCTTAGGAGAGCCGGCGGGGCGTTGAAAAGAAAAGGTTTTGCGCGTTCAGGTCGCTACGGCGCGACAACTTCTCAATGGCGATGGAAAGTTTGCGGAAACATTCCAAAGACGACGGAGTCATTAGGATTCAATAGGTTATAAGGGATTCCTTCGGAGCTTAAACAAGGTTCTAAATTTTAATACTAAAAGTGATGAAGTGGATGAATGGATTCTATCTACCTTCAGAATCTATCTCTAGAAGGAGGAGAGGCTAACACTACTGCGCAGAGTGCGGTCACGTGATGCCAGGGATTTGGCTGTACACGGATGGCGCGTACAGCCAAGTCTAACAAAAAGAGCAGATAATAGTATTAGGGATTATAATATGGTACTTCTTAATTATATACTTTTCAAATTTTATTACAGTTTTATAAGTTAGATATAAGAGATTTAGTAGCCTTTTTATCTCTATCAACTATATTCTCTGACAAATGCAAAGCGAAAAGCCAGAGATAAACATCCCCCGGTAATCTGATTTCAGCTCCCGGCCAAAAAAATGGGGAGGAGGGAAAGCTATCCACCGCCGGCCCAGCCCGTTGATGCACAAGCTTTTCTTTTTCATGCCCGTGCACGGGATACGTGTAACAGCACTGAACGAGCTGTCTTGTAGTATTCGCCTACCAAATCGTGAATGAACCCTATGAATCAATCGTCTTGGTGATGATCATACTGCGATGCGTAACTCAATGTTTACTAGGCTAACCTGCCAATTCGCCGCCGGTATAGTACAGCAAGCCGGTTCTACTCCCCTCAGACACACAATACAAGACATGATGAAGAATATTTTTTCTATTAGTCTCGATAGCAGAGTGTATCGACTTTTTTTTTGGGCAAGTACGACGACGCTATAGGAAATCTGACTTTGGAAATTCATGCTTGAGCTTCCTGCTCACGGTTTTCGTTATCACCCTCAAAACAAAGACGCCAGTGATGGCAATCAACTCGGGACTTATAGAACCCAGGCTCCACGCTCAATAACCACTTAGAGGCGCTCGCAAACACAACCCAGCGCCGGTACAATTCAACCAACGCACCCTCAACCTCAGCTCTGGCTCTATTTTGCATCGTGAATACTGCTCATGTCCTTTCCATCTCCAACGCCCTTTTCCTTTTCCCCATTCGAAACCACAAACTCCTTTTTAGGCCTTTTGAAGTGAACCTTTAGCGGTTTCCAGGACTCCTCGTTATAATTTTCCTGCACCTTTTGACAAGTGTGTAGTCCCCAATCCGTCACGCCCATCATGAGGCACGACTCAAACATGAACGCCATCGATCCCTCACCGACCTTAGCGGGTTTCAATTCAGTAGTACTGGCCTTCTCAAAAGTCTGCATGTCAGGTCCATGCCCGGACATGGTGTTATGTAGTGATGCTCCGGCAGGTTGGAAGCCACCTTTTCCTCCACCTTTGGCATCATAGGTGCCTGAGATTAGCGACATGAACTCAGACATAGTATTGCGATGGTACCAGGGCGGGCGAAAGGTGTTTTCTGCCACTAGCCAGCGAGGTGGGAATATGACGAAGTCGGCAACCGCGGTGCCAGGGCCGTGCGCACGCGACGGTGCGGTAAGGACAGTGAAGATGCTGGGATCGGGGTGATCGTAAGAAATGCTGCCGATGGTGTTGAATCGACCAAGGTCATATTTGTACGGGTAGTAGAGTCCATGCCATGCCACAACGTCGAAAGGCGAATGGTTCTGCGTGGCAGAGAAGAGATTCCCACCAAACTTGCTGTAAATGGTATGCTCCGTGTCGTCGTAGTCCTCTTCGAAATGAGCAACGGGTACTTGAAAATCGCGATGATTGGCCAGACCGTTGGATCCAATTGGGCCTAATTCCGGAAGTTGAAAGTGGCCTTCGTACAGCTCAAGTATAAAACCCCTGACCGCTTCGTCATCGTGCAGGGTGATGCGGTATCGGATACCTCTGGGTATCACACAAATCTCATTCGGTCTCACCAACAGCCGCCCGAGCTCGGTCTGTATGTCAAGAGTCCCATGTTGGGGAACAATCAAGAAATCGCCATCGGCACTGTAGAAGGCAGTCTTCTCGGGCATTGACTTGCCAGCCGCGTAGACAAATATGCCAAGTCCGACTTTCATGGTCGGATCTCCTGCACCTCCAATCAAATGTAATGAATGTATCCATGACACTTGTGGATCCAGGTCAAAAGGGTCCCAACGTAGCTGGTTGGGTATGACGTGGAACTTCGAATGAAAGCTAGGTGTTGGTGTATCCAGCGCCGAGGTCGAACTGGGCGGTACGGTAGTAAAGGTCTGGTGAGAAGCAGAGGGAAGGATGCGGTAGAGCCAGGTTTGTTGGTTCTCAGTACGAGGTGCGGTGAATGAGGTCCCACTGAGTTTCTCGGTGTACAAGCCATGGCTATTTTGCTGAGGTGCGTTGGCAGCCACCGGTAGTGCTCCTTCAATGGCCTCAGTCCTGAGTGAGCAAGATGTCAGCCAGTTTTTCCTTCGTCCACAGGATATGAGGTTTCAATCTCACTGATGATATGAGCTGAAGCCATTCTGATATCTGTACTTGTCTGGAACGTCGAAGTGGGTTACAGGCATCGTCAATTCGCTGTGCTTCAAGTAGAGTTTCGACGTTGCGGTGAGTGAGGGGTCGTTTAGCGTAGTTCGTCTCCAAAATCTCTTTCTCCCTTCGTGCAGCGATTGTGTCGCGGATGCGGCTGACGTTCAGGATTGAGCCTTTTATATTATGCAAGCCGTCTGAAAATGAGTGGCCTCGATGCATCAGAAGAGCTGAGCTCCTCCTCTTGTCAGACATGTCAGATGGTTGGTGTTGGAGGATTGAAGGAGGAGATCGGCAAGGTTGTGGACTGGACAGAAGGACGGATCGTGAGATTGTGTGTGTGAAGGTTTGTGGGATGTGCCTCAACATTCCACTGCCGCTTTGGTACCCCGCATTATTAGTTATTAGGTTATTCGAGAACCAATTTGAAAAGAGGTACGGAGTACGGAGGATTACGACGTGTTGTCGAGAATGATGCCGGGGTATGGCTGATTGTATGCAGGAGAGCAAAATGCCGCGTCTGGGTATGTCGATCCGGTGATCTCTCCCACCCGCTAAGCGGGAAGTCTTTCCGCGACTTTTCTTGGTTTTTCCAGAACAATAGAACTCGAGTATGACAATGTTGGTCAAGGAGACAAATGTGTCTACTAAGGATGTGGTCGCAGATATATTTGGTAGGCAAAATGCGTGTTATTTTAAGGCAGCAAGGTACCACAGCGACTGCCATGGCCCCCTATCACGTGACTTAGCCTGAGGATGGCACGACCAGGAGAGGATTAGTGCATATGCTACTATTGGGCTACCCAAGGCGACCAACCATCACCATTTTTCATTACAATCAAATGATTTGGAGCACCTTTTCCTCGGACTCGTGCATCCCTCTCCCAAGGTCCTTCGCATCAATCTCAGACAGCCGCCCATGCTAATCTTCATCCATTCTAGTTGCCATGGCTATGTCCCGATGTAGAACTGATGTGGTGTGATGTGTGTGATGTGGCGTGATGCGGTACTTTGCTCAACGACCAAGCTTTAACTCTGCATAGAGCTTGTGAAACCCACATCGAAGGCGTCTAGCTGCATTATTGTGCATAATGTTTCATCCAATCAACCTGGCCCGGTCCACCTCCACCTATCAGCAACCTCACATCGCAATTCACGGGTCCCTTGGTTACACGACTCGCAGATGCAACGAGCAATGCCTAACGTTGTGTTTTACTTGTTCCTCCTCAGAGATCCTTGGTTCTTTCGTCACTCTCCTTCATCCATTGGTTCAGACTCTCCTGATTTCGCACTCCAAACCCAACCTTGAACTCCTTAGGTTCCGTGGTCAGGCTCGTAGGAATAGCATTGCACTCCAGGGCATCAAGGATTGGTGCTTCTCTTGGATTCTTACCCGGGACAATTTTGAAGGCTGTAAAGATCCTAAGGAACGCTGTATATAGCGCTCGATTCGCCAGATGTGTGCCAGCGCACATCCTCGAACCAGCTCCATAAGCATAATGGAGTGTTCCAGTGCCATCGGGATTGTCAAGATATCGCTCTGGTATGAACTGGGCTGGGTCCTTAAAATGCGTGACGTCATAATCTGCGGCCCAAGCGTTCATGTAGAAGGTGGTGCCAGCGGGGATCACAACATCGTGCCACTTAATGTCCTTGATGCTTGTCCGTGGGAGAGAAACTGGTATCACGGTCCAAAAGCGTAGTGTCTCTTTGACAAAAGCTGAGACGTACGGTACTTTCTCCTCAACCAGGCATTTCTCCCATGCCTCTCCATCATTGGGATACACATTCATAATCTCCTGGTATGCCCGCTCCTGAATTTCTTGCCCGTGCGGAGAAGATAGGTAGGCCAATGCCATAATCAAATTTCCAGGGACAGTGTCAATTCCGGCGCTGACCATGGTTAAGCAGATGGACTTGATTTCTACGTCGTTGAGCTTTGCCTCGGGGTCTTTTAAAATGTTGCCGGTAATGCACGGCTTGTCAGTGCCCTCCGCGATTCTCTGTTTGAGCATATCCAGCAGCTTCGTCATGTAGGCATCACGTCTTGCCCTATACTGGCCAGCAGACTTGTTCTGCTTGGAGATTAAAGGCAGACGCAACAGCGGGATATAGTCCTGCCAATTGTTCGACGTAGATCGGAAGTTGCTGACGACGCGCTCAACGTGGACAATCTCCCTGAGCAGCGCGTCGTCGATGGAACCGTCAATCCGAATGCCATAGTTGAGTGTCAGTGATGTGTTCAGAGCAAATCGATGGAAGTAACGCCTAAGGTCCAAATCCACCGAGCCTCCTTTCGAGTCATTTGCAATATCTCGGATGCTAACATTGCTTTCGAGGTCAATGATCGGCATGTATGATTGTACTGCAGGTCTGTTCAAAGCCGTGGCCGCGGCCTTCCGTCGCTGCTTGCAGGACTCGTCCCATGGAGACGTGCCAATGGTGAAACCTTGAGAACTCGATACCACGCTGTGGAAAGTATACAGTGTAGGCCGCGAGATCAAAGCCGACTGGTTTTTGATCCACAATTCTTTGACAGAGTCGAAGGTGTTGGCAAAGACAATACGCTGCGGAAACGTTAACCAAGATCGACAGTTGCTTCTGGACCACTTACCCTGTTGCCGAGTCTGACTTGGAAGACTGGGCCATACTTCTTCACCCAAGACCCAGCCACCTTTGCGTGATGGTCTCCTAATTGCAACAGGTTACCGAAAATTGGGATTCCAGGTATTTCGGGCAAGCCTTTGATCTTTGCTATATCTGTTCGATTGAGCCATCTCACCATGAAATAGGCCAACGCCAGAATGGCGAAAACTATCGTTTGAAAAGTCATTGCGGAGGTGAAAATGAGGATTAAGGCTTTTGAATAGTTCTAAACACAGGCGGATATTCCACACAAGCTTTCTTTCGGCCAGCTTCAGGCATTAGGTAGATGAGTGCTCAAGCTGGATAGGCTTCCACAATCATACATGAGAGTCAATCTCGAAGATTGTTACCTTGAGCACTGTCCGTTGTCATACGGCACAGACGAGCAGAGATGAGCTCACTCGCCTAATAGAAGGAGCTTTAAGTCATAGCAAGTAGAACTGTACAATCAACAGGACAGAGGACCATCTTGTGAGCGAGTATAGCTGTTGTCATCTTGCATCAATTCCGCACTGCGGAGAAGCGATATGATGGTACGGAATGTAACCGCAGTCCAGGGTCAAGGTCAGATCTGGGGTGGCACACGCTTACAGCCGGCATACCCACACTCTACTGTTGTGCTGCTAGCTTGAAGTATCTTTGATGTAACCGGTTTTGGTCAGACTATGGTCACCGAGCGTGGATTGGGGTGCTAAAGTAAGGATGTCAGATTGCTACGTAGAAGTGAAAGTGAAATTAGGTGTGAATTTGAGCTCTATGAGTGACTACGCTAGAATGAAACAGGCGATTGGATGGCCCTCCGGCCCGCTTTTGAGCCCTCCGGCCCCTATCTACAATGCCCTAAGAGCCCTTCCCAGGGTTGCAGCCGAAGCTTGCCTTCCACCGGGTTTTCTGGTTTACCCTTTGTATAATTGCCTGCTGCCCATGACTTGACTGATATAGTTGAGGGTACAGCCCATTCACGGGTCTTGCCTGAAAAGTTCAAAATGATAACAAATTGGTCTCCATCGTCTGCGGTTCTCAGGTATGCAAAGACATCTTCATCATCAGGATCGAGCTCTTCGTAGTCGCCGTAGACGAAGACCCTTTTGTTGTCTTTCCTTGCTTTCAGACCACGTTGCCAAAATTGCCAGACTGATAGCTCATTAGGATCATTGGCTTTCATCTGCGATTCAGCATTGATTGTAGGATAATCATCCATCACTCTCATCCAGGGCTTGTCATTTGGGTCACAGAAGCCAGCATTGGGAGACTCGCTGGTTCATTGCATGGGCGTTCGCGAGTTATCTCTGGCTTTCTTCTCTAAGATATCCCTTGCTTCGGCCATTTTCTTTGGGTCATCTCCATATTTCTGCAGTGATTTCTTCCAGAAATTGATGCTCTCAATGTCCTTGTACTCTTCGATATCCCACTCTTTAGGCACGTTACGCATTCCTATCTCTTCGCCTTGATACACGAAAAGTGTCCCAGACAACGTGGTCTGCATAAGTGCCAGTAGCTTAGCGCCCTTGTCTCGATACCTGTCACTATCATCCGTAAACCTCGAGACACTCCGTGGGTTATCATGGTTCTCGATGAAAACGGTGTTCCAGCCATCACGTTCGATCATGGCACGTTGATATTTGGTAATGATTGACTTCATCCTCTTGACATCCCATGGATGCAGAGCCATTCGAACAGCGCCAGGCACAAAATCCATATCGACCAGGTCGAAGATGAACTGGTGAGATCGAGGATAAGCATACGGCATAAGTCTTTTCAATCGGCAGGAAGCATACCTGAGTGTTCAATTCTCCGGCATTAGCTTCCACACAGCGGAGGATCTCGTCAAGGTCAGAGACGCCTGGTGATTCGCCAACTGTTCATACATTGTGTCAGCAGCTTCTGCATTTGTTCTTTGCAGGGTTTTGCATACCTGTATAGCAATCGTATTTGCTTAGGACCTCACGATTCATCTCCTGCATGTACTCGTGGAACCTCGGCCCATTGACGAAGAACTTGTTTCCTGGATGAAATTCATGGTCATCTCCCAGCGTCTTTTCAGCATCTGGATACGTGGTGACCTTGCTGATCAGGTTGATCACATCCATCCTGAAGCCGGATGCTCCCTTCTTCAGCCAGAAATGCATCACATCGTACACAGCTTGTCGGACCTCGGGATTCTCCCAGTTGAGGTCTGGCTGCTCCGGAGTGAAGAGACCAAGATAATACTCTCCCGTAATCTCATCATAATTCCATGCACTGCTGGCTTCACCCAGGATCTGCGACCAGTTATTTGGGGGCTGTGGAGTACCATCCTTGCCGACCATCTTCGGCTTCTTCCAAATATACCAATCTCGCTTGGAGTTTTTCAACGATGATCTCGACTCTCGAAACCATGCGTGCTGGTCACTGGTATGATTGACTACCAGATCCATGAGCATCCTAGGACGCGGATATGAGTTTTGGTATATTTAGCCAAGACAACATCTCTTACCTCATATGACGCTTTTTCAATTCGGCAAGTAGATTGTCCACGTCCTCCATGGTACCGTATGAGGGGTCTATACCCTTAAAGTCGGAAATGTCGTAACCCATATCAACTCGTGGAGATTTTAAGAATGGGGAGCTCCAGAGTGTATCCGCACCAAGCTCCCTGAGATAATCTAGTCTTCTCGTGATTCCTTTGATGTCACCCCAGCCATCGCCATTGCTGTCTTGAAATGAAGATGGGTAGATTTGATATATCGTCTGCTCCTTCCACCACTCGTGTCTGTCGAGTCCGAAGGGCGCCATACCCTATCTCACCAATCAAAAGCTTTCGTATATAAAAACTGGGAGGAAAATCTTGAGAGAAGCTCAACAGAATCAAGGGGGCACGATTCAGGTTGACACGGGACAACGAGACTTTGGGGGTGAATACTTTGAAGGGCTTTAGAAAACAAGTTTCAAGGAGGATGCAGCCATAAGTTAGAGATGAAGATCAGGGCAGAACATGATTTAATCGCTTTTCACTTATCTCGTCTCACGTAGATTTCGAGCAAGACAATGATTCAACTTCTCGACTTTCAATTCAGCGAGCAATAGTCCGTCAGACCGTGAAAGAAGAATAGTTAGAGCTCCTGATCGTCATCGCCAAGTCACCTTTGAGCCTTCGATTGTACCTCGAGTAGTTACCTGACGAACCCAAGGGATCGGGCCGATTCCTTGATAAGGGTTTGCCGGTTAGGGTTTCGCGGGGCAAACATGAGCCAAAGAAATTTACATCAGCTTGAGGACTTCAAAATTTTCCTAATGGTTTAGAGACCGGAAAGCACCTTTAGCAGGATAAAGGCAGTAAAGTGAGCTATCATCTCCGAAGCAAGAATAGCAAAGTCACATTTTCGGGCTAAACAAACTCAAAGGTGATAGGCGGCAATACGAGGAGGGTCCGGAGCGGTAGTCATAGCGCGGACGGACTGCGGTCGTACTACCACAACTCGGGACCCGAGGATTGGCCCGGCCTGACCTCGAAGGAACAGCTCCTCTTAAAGTGGATAGAGCACGTCTAAATCTCAGTTTCTCTGGATTTGATGTCTTGCTGTAATCCCACAAAGCATCATGGCTTCCCAGAGTTGGTTTCCCATACCCAAATCCTCTCATTTCTCGCTTGCGAACATACCTTTTGGAATCATTAGCACCGCTACGAATGAGGTATCTCGCGTTGCTGTTGCAATAGGCGATCATGCTCTAGATTTAGCAGCGCTCAGCCACCAAAACGGCTTTTCTACAGTACCAAGCATACAGAAGGATCAGACAGTCTTTGCGCATCATACATTGAATGCATTTGCCGCACTGGGCCGTCCTGTACATCGCGAAGTCCGTAGGTTTATTCAGGACCTGCTTCGGATTGATACACCTTTCCCTGAAATCCTGAAAAACAACAAGCAACTCCAGGCAGAATGTCTGATACCGCTAAACGAAGTGAAGATGCACCTTCCAATGCAGATTGGTGACTATACAGACTTTTTCGTTGGCAAAAATCACGCCTATAACTGTGGCGTGATGTTTCGCGGTCCAGACAATGCACTGCAGCCCAACTACACTCACCTGCCCGTGGGCTACCATGGTCGAGCCTCGTCAATTGTCGTCTCGGGCACCCCCATTCATAGACCCAAAGGACAGATATTGGCAAATCCGAATGCCGAACCGAAGGTTCCCACGTTCAGTCCATCCAAGAGACTTGACTTTGAACTTGAGCTTGGCGCATTTGTCTGTAGAGAGAACAAGATGGGCGAGCCAATTCCAATCTCCGAAGCTGGAAACAGTATTTTCGGGTTGGTCCTCATGAACGATTGGTCTGCACGGGATATCCAGATGTGGGAATCTGCTCCATTGGGACCTTTTAACGCCAAAAATTTCGGCACAAGCATAAGTCCATGGGTGGTGTTGATGGATGCATTGGAACCGTTCAGGACGCTAAGCATTCAGAACGATAACGAACTTTTGCCGTATTTGCGGGAAGAGAAGAATAATGTCTTCGACATTCGCCTCGAAGTTGACCTTGCTCGTAAGTAACTTGCCAAATCCGGTTTTATGAAGCTGAAAAAACTGGTATAGCTGAATCTGGACCCGCAACCACAATCTTACACTCCAATGGAAAGAACCTGCTTTTTTCATTTTCACAGATGCTTGCGCATCATTCGGTAGGCGGTTGTCCAATGCGTGTAGGCGACTTGCTGGGTTCTGGTACTATTAGCGGCACTGAAGACGGTTCACAAGGGTGTTTATTGGAGCGCAGCAAAAATGGCAAGGACATCATAAAGCTTTCAGGAGGCCTAGACCGAACATTCTTGGAAGATGGCGATACTGTAACACTGAGGGGAATTTGTGGCACTGAAGAGGATGGTCTGGTCGGATTTGGACAATGCGTAGGGAGGGTCCTCCCCACAATGCCGTCATGAAAGAGGGATAAAAGGCGATCAAGGAAATCAACAGGCAGATTATGATCATTGGCGTTCTTGGTTTGGACAGCTCGGTTCTTAATTGTTGCCGGTATAAACCATCAGCAGTGCAATCACATGTAAATGTCCTCGAAGGTATGACATATATGTTGGGTAGTGGACACAGAAATTGTCTAACATGACTGACTTGTCACCTGCCAGGCTGGTTAGCATGGACCTCTGAATGTATTGCTCCTGATAGATATTTCGTCCAGCTATTCGCCTAGTCATTTCTACTGTAATTGTCTGTTAGCCACATTCACCAGATCAATGTTGGCAAACATTAGGCAGACAGCCAACAACCCCAGGTTCCTTCCAACAGGGCAAACAGGCTTCCAAGATCTGCGGACCAGAAATCGGCAGGACACGAGAGTGTAACAACCGTGAAAAATGCGGCTATCCGGCATATATCGTGCGACTGCGGCACGATGCGCGCTGACAGATAACCTCAGACTTGCTCACTATATGTAGCTCAAAGGTAATGATTGGTGCTTTAACATATTCAAGCTAGAGAGCAACGATATCAGTCCTCGTATCGTATGTATCCAACGAACCTTATCGCCTTCTCTTCAGTAAAGTTGGGACATAAAATGGAGGCGGAATGACATTGCTGTTGGGAGATATTGTAACGCACGCAAGATGTAAACGCAAAGTACTGGTTGACATGGGAGGTTAGCTTCAGCCCGTCTTCGTTGGATACATGTCTTCCCTTCTTACAAGCATCAGATACGGCAATTGCATGCAGGACAATTCTGATACGGGCCGCAGCATTTAGCCAGGCAATTCCATCAATCGCAACGAGCGAAAGGGAAGTGAAATGCAAATTATCGCAATGGAGAGACGCTTCCTATCGTCATTTGCCCACCTAGAACTGCGCTGGTACCGCACTGGATGAAGTAGAAATATTGACTTTGCCGGATAGCTAGATGGAACATGCCCTGCTGTGTAGCACGGTTGTATGCATGACAGAATCTGTGGTAGACGAATGCCAACCAACTACGATCCGAGGTGGACATTGAGCGAATAGTCGATGCAACAGTCAAGGAGCTGCTCAACGTTCTTTGGAGTTACCAAGGGACTCTCCCCGTAGTCGACTGAGAGACAACTCTCTGAGGGGGACAGTCTCTCGTGGTTGGCCGGTACGGAGGAAGTTAGAAGCATATAAAGATGGTGGGGTAACTTTAATTACATAGTTAGGTGGGCTCTCGGGGTTTTGTTCGGTGTTTCAATCCTTCCACGCTCCTCCAAAATCCAAAGACCAGCCGCCGCCTCGGTACCCAGCGCCATGATTCGCTCGGTTCTAAACCTGATGTGCTTCTCTGAGTTCCATATGCTGTATCTCAGATACTTGGGGTGCACCCGGAACTCTCTTGTGGAGGTTTGGCCATCGTCTTGGTGCAGCCTGGATCAGAATGCGTTGTTCGTCATGCCGACTGGTCTCACAGCACTGCTCCATTGAGCAGAGGTACCATGCAATGCAGGGAAATATAGCTTTGTCAGGAAGTACTTTTGTGGCTTGGGACACCCAATTCTATGTCCTCAGGGTGGGCCGGACATGAAGTACAGTGACTGCAGTTCTACTTGAAAGAACTGCTTGAGGTGCCCACAAAACACAAGTGAGAGCCTACTACAGCGGTAGCGGCCCAGCTCTGAACCACATGTCTTGTTTTCTTCCCATGATCTGCCTTTGTATCTTGCTATGGTGGCACCACTTTTTAACAGAGCTGTGCAACTCCATCGTTCCTTCCTCACATCTCTCATCTCGGCATCCTCTTCCGAGGAGGCAAAAACCTTCATCTTCTACGTCGCTCTTCAATTTCAAGCAACGATTAACAAACATAAAGACAACGCCGCTGGCCCCTCTCAAGCTCCTGAGCACTGATGGTCATGGCCTCCGATTCTTCTGAAAAGGTATTGCTACCGGATGGTCTTCCGTTGAGGGATCGACCTTCCAGCTCGTCGAGTTCCCTCGAGCCTATCGATCCTTCGTCAGAGCGAAGACTGTTGTGGAAGGTGGATCGGCATCTGGTCCCCATTTTATTCGCGCTTTTGTAAGCGTCATCGTCGAGCCTCAAATTGACTGAGAAACTGACCTCTTCCTTTCAGCCTCGCAGCTTTTCTCGAGTACAACGAATTAGTACCGGTACATGGACACATTTTGCTGACATTGCCAGTCGCATCAATATCGGGAATGCAAGGCTGCAAGGCTTGGAGAACGACCTTGGCATGGATAAGGATGGACCCAAATTCAATATTGCTTTGTTTATGTTTTTCATCCCCTACATCCTCCTCGAGGTGCCGAGCAACATCATTCTGAAGAAGATACGCCCGTCCCTCTGGTTGAGCTCGATCATGCTTGGATGGGGTGCGTGAGATGCAACGTTAGTAACCTCAAAGTAGCTAACTGCTTGTCAGGCGTTATCACTATCTGTCAAGGTTTCACTCAATCGTTCGCTGGATTGGTGATCTGCCGCGTTCTACTCGGGGTCTTCGAGGCAGGATTCGTTCCTGGTGTGTGTGTGTCCAGACTCTATTCACCACAACTAACGAGTAATAGGTGCCATCTACCTCCTTTCGACGTACTACAAGCGCCACGAGTTGCAGCTTCGAGTCAGCGTATTCTTCTCGGCCAGCATCTTGGCTGGGGCATTTAGCGGTGTCAGTAGTCACTCCAAATCAGCGGTCATTCTAACAGAGTTACGCACAGCTGCTAGCATACGCAATTGCAAAAATGTCCGGCGTTGGGGGCTATGCAGGATGGCGTTGGATTTTCATCGTTGAGGGCTCAGCGACGGTCGTGCTGGCAGCAGCTTCATACTGGCTTGTTCCAGACTGGCCGGAGACTGCCAAATTCCTTCGTCCCCATGAACGCGAGACGCTCATTCGCCGTCTTGCGGAAGATGCAGGGGCCGCTAAGATGAACAAATGGAGCAAGGGTACATCAAGACGAATCTTTGGTGATGTCAAAATCTGGCTGGGGTAAGCGCTTGACTATGCTCAGCTGCTTACTGCGATTGACATGGATGACAGTGCGTTCATGTACCTCGGCATTGTGAACACCGGCTATGGTGGCTCATTCTTCATACCTACCATCCTAAATCAGCTTGGCCCTGCCTGGACGCCAGTACGGTCTCAAGTCATGAGTATCCCAATCTACATCGTGGCGGCTGTTCTGGCACTCGCCACCGCTTTCTTGACCGACCGACTGAAGCATCGCTTCGCCTTCATCATAGTTGGATGTTGTGTTGCAACCATTGGGTATGCCATTCTGTTGAGCATGACACATGTTTCTGTTGGTGTCCGTTATGCTGCACTATTTCTGGTCACAGGAGGTGGTGAGTCTGCATACATTTTCTCCAGGCTTTTCTGTTTTCACTAAAACGTTGGTCTAGGATACATTGCCCAGCCTATTACCCTCGTATGGCTCAACAATAACATGGGTGGCCACCTCAAGAAAGGTGTATCGAGTGCAATGCAGATTGGGCTAGGCAATTGCGGAGGCATCATTGCAAGCAACATCTACTTACCGAAGCAAAAGCCCCGTTACCCGGTTGGCTTTGGTGTCAGCCTCGGTCTTGTGGGGTTGTGCGCTTTATCAGCTATTGCGTTCTTTGTGCTCATCAGGATTGAGAATAAGAGGAGGAACGGAGGCCAGCGTGATCATCGGCTTGATGCTTCCCCAGAAGAGCTGGAAAATCTAGGTGATGACCACCCAAGCTTCAGATTTACTTATTGAGCTTGCTTTCCGTTACGGCTCTGAAGCATTTTGGCTTGAACGAGCAATGCGCTGTGAAGCGCTATGAAGCTCTTAGGATCAACCGATGACACGAGATATGTCTGTGTCTTGATTATGCGTGCACTATGCTGCATAACGGATCGAGGTGATGAGGATAACCTGAGTTGTTGAGGATGTAATTGCAAGAGATGAGATGCACTGTATTGTCCTCGATGTTATCTGGCTTAGAAGGTGAAGATATCGTAATTGTACTTGTCTTCCATGCTTTTGATGATTCTGTTCCTGCGGCTTGTTAGAAGTAGTAGCAAACAGCGTACAGAGGTGCCAATTCGCTTAATTAAGTTGCTCCTATCAAGAGGAGCATTTGCTCATACTAATAGCTATAGAAGCGCATTACTGTAACAGCTCAGAAACAGCATTTGGCGTTCAATTCGTATAGCAATGCTCACTGCCATAAATAACAGGGTGTAACAGTTACAAGAGCGTTTCGTGCGTTTTGCATGCGGGGACCCTTGTACCATCATGCTAATACGTAACAGATACGTATCATATACACAGGGATTCTGACACGGCTATCACGATACTGTAGTAACAAACTGTGAAGGAGTGACTGGCGATCACCTTACCAGGAATGTGCCAGAAGTCGTGGGCCCTGGGTCCAGGTTTTTTATTACAATATGTGACATTTGCGAGCGAGCGATGCCGGTCGAAGCAGCTTGCCAAGCATCGTCGGTCTCAACTTTTCTGGTCTCGATTCGAAAAACTTTTTTCTGATCTGTATGCAGTCCTCCACCGAACACGCCACTATACGAGCAAACACTGCAGTCCCAGAAAGAATTACACACAGTTCTACTGTGGCGCGCTACGAGTCACAACTTCCATAATGCATTATCAGAGCTGTCAGCGAACGTCAAGAAGGAGGCTGAAATTGGATGGCTGGCATGTCGCAGAGACAGGAATTGCAGAATGCACATTCTACCAAATTCCTGAATTATGGCCATCTTGGCACGGTTACATATGATGAAGAAGACAAAAGCTGGGAAACTTTACGCATCATTGATCCCATTGTTGCGACTGTTCATACAGATGCGAAAAAGCATGGTTCCACTGCTTTTCCATTACGCCGCTTGTCGAGCAAGGTGGTATATGCTGGACGGGTTGTATCTCAGCATGGCTTCCAAGCTGAGAGCAACGACGACAACCTCGACCACATTAATGAGTCCAGCTCGGCACCGACCAGAGAATCTCAACCCGATGCCAGGACAGAGGAGAAATCTAGGATCATCAAGGGTGCTCAGAGTGATTGTACTACGTTTGCTGAGAATCAGTCACCAAACCTTTCGACCTTGCTTGCCTTTGGGAGTGCTATCTCAGCGAAAGCGGACGTAGTTCGTTCTGAATACGTTCATGTTCCGATTGCGGCATCTGTCTCCGGTAGTAACGCTCAAAATGTCCGACTGGTAAGAATCGGAAGGGAGGTTACAAAAGATCCTGATGTTGGTGGAGATGCTATCTTACACCTTCCATCTATCTCCAACGAAGGAAAGGCATGCTGGATAAGCAACGGTGGACCAATTCAGCAAGTACGCTTCGCTGCAGCCAATGGATACGCAAGCACATGGATGGCAGCTAGACTACAAAGCTCTACCACAATTTTTCATCCCCTCCTACACCGAATACCAGTCGCGCCGAGACGTGAGCCGTTTCAAGTTCCTCTTCAGGCGCTACAGTCTTCCGTGCTTGATGCTAACCCGATCGCTACCATTCCACTCTCGCGCACCGGTGGCCACCCTCATGCTGATTTTGATTTCCACCCACAAGACCATCGAAAGTTTGCCTTGATAGACGAGCATGGGAATTGGAGTGTGTGGCTTGTCGATGGGGAGTATCAAGAAAGTACCCGGTCCCGGTTCTGGGTCACCCTAATGTGCTTTGGAAAGATATGGAGTTGGGACCATGAGAAGAGGGTAAGAGTATCACTACCCTATCACGATGGCTGGCACCGGATTCTGTGGTGTGTTCACTCAGAGACTCCAGCTGATAAGCTTTTCATCTGTAATCGCCGGACTGCCGCTCGGTACACAACTTGGGGGGATTTAATTGGCTTGGAACATCTTCGTCTTGGACATTCTCGTGAGAATCAGTACATTCTTGACGTGCAAGTGAGCAGTTTCGTTCCCGGCTATTGCTTCGTGCTCACATCGACTCAACTGTTTTGGCTCTGTTTTACAGAGACACAGGACGTAAAGGTTGGGAAAGAGAGAGCTACACCGCACGTTTTGCTCGCGTGGCAGCATTTTCGAGATCGTGGAGACAGAACGCTTCACTTGGTGTTGTTGGAAGCAGGATTGAGTATGCTTGAAGCCAAAATTCACACATTACGTATGCTAATCATTAAAAGGCACCCTTGTACTCATAGTATCCCGACTCAACAATCTGGTCCTGGTGTTCCGAGTCGGTTTTGCCGATGGTCATAATGATCATCCAGTTTCGCTGGCTGATCCGCTTTCGATCTTTCTACCCGGGCCTCATTACAGCTTTGAATCTGTGGGTTGCCCCATTTCACAGTTGTTTCGTTCAATAGAATGCAATCGAGAAGTCCAAGGTAGCATCGAAACAGCGAGCCCACTCCTGTTCAAGCTCTTCTCCTTGTATGAAGATTTCACTATTGCCGAACAACTCTATGCGAGCACCGAGCCCAGCTTTGGACTCACTGCAGGAGCTGCTCCGTTGCCTCTCTTGCATCTGCCTATCCAAGTATCTCTGGGCAATCTGAAATCGACATCTCGCCGTCGAAGAGGCTTCCGAGACTTCGTCGTACCTGATGATTGGGTGGAATCGAACGTCTCTTTGACAGTAGCTGAGGGTGACGCACAATTCAAGGATCCAAGGCGAAACAGGCTCCGAACACGGGTGCAGCCCGGAGTTAATTGGAAAGATGTTTATGGTCAACTGACTGACGAAGGCAGCAACGCAGCTTCGAAAGCTAGGATAAGCGTGGGCACTCTTCTGTCACGATTCAATGACCGCTCGGAGAAATTCAACCTACCTGAAATACCCCTCTTGTCTGAGATGCTATCCTGCAAGCTACACATTACAGATGTCGATGAGGACTCAGAGCAACTCGACGAATTGGTCGCCACATTCATTCTGCAGCAAAATCGTCAGCAGAGGCTTCAACGATTTCCAATAATCACTTCTGAGGCCCAAGCGATCAACCGTCTTGCCTCAATTTATGATGCTATCGTCGCAACTCATTTGACCCCACTCGCGCCTCAGACACCGGACCGCATCAGAGTGAACAAAGAACGTCTAGCTCGCAGAGTGGCTGCCGATTTACTCCTCGCAAGCACCGCCTTCTATCCAGATATCGCTGCTCCGACCCCACTTGTCACCCACAATACCGTTGCTGAGCGAGAAACCTCCCAAGTAATGCCCTCCTCCTCAAGCGCGCCATCCGTCTTGACACCCGCCTCTCCTCCAACCATCCCCACCGCAACCACATCAACCGCCTCAACAGAAGAAGATCACCCAGTTCTCACCCGCCTCCGCAAATACACCGCCATCTCCACCGCTTCTCCGCTCGTCTCAACTAGCATTTCCTCCCTTAACAACTCCACCCTCTCCTCCATCCTCCGCCACCTCCCCACCTCCGCACATACCAATCCAGAAACCTACAACTACCGTGCCACAGAACGCAACCTCGCCGCCGAGGCAGAAGAAGAACTCGCCCTTGCTGCCGGGCAAGCGGATCCACAGGCGAGGCGGAGAGCTGAGAAGGCGAAGTTGGCGAGGCTGAGGAAGGAGGAAATCCGAAGGAAGAGAGCGGCAGACGAGCAGATGAAGTCGAGCCAGAGTAGGGGGCCGCCAAGGGTCATGAGCACCCAGGTGGGAGGGCTGGAAGGTGTGCGAGAGGTGCAGAGTAGCCAGGCCGGAGTGGCCAGTTGGGATACCCCTAGGGATGGTGGGTCGAGTCAGGGACGGGGATATGCATTTGGGCTCAGCCAGGAAATGCCCATGACGCAGCCCGAGAGGGGCGTGTTTGGCATGAGACCCGGCATGCCGGGTTTTGCGGCTGGCAAGAAAATGGATAAGGGGAAGAAACGAGCTGCTGGCTTTTGAGTTGGATTGGGGGGATGATAGACATGCGGACTGTGATATACAGCTGTCGGATTGCACTGAATATGCTGTTTGTATCTTATCTCTGGCTTGGCTACGGTGTCCTCTACGACCTGGGAGGTTGCATCTCCCTCTGAATAGTGATCCGTTCAGGCCAATTAAAAACATGTCCCTCTCTGTTCCTATTTCCGCTTACGTCCACGTATACTTTAGTAGAACCAATGATCTATGTCATCATTTCTGTCTTGATCAATTGAATAAATCGCTTTTCCGCATCTTCAGGCGGTGGTCTGTACCGTCTCCCAACGGGGGCTGCTTGGCCTGTCTATCCCAGCTCTCTGAATCGTTAGGTCGCTTTCTACGGGTTCCCGGTTGACGGATGGAAAGAGTACTGAGGAGAGGCGATGAAAAGCGGACACTTGGGGCCCCGAGAGCGAATGAGAAGCCAGATTGTACTTGGGGTGATTGCTGTTTCGCACCGCGGTCTTGGAACGAGGCAGCAAAGAAAAGGTGATTTATCGTTAAAGAGACATTGTCAATGCCTTGTATTTTGTAGGCTTTGAGGAGATGATCAGAATTTCGGATCGGTAGCAGAGACAGGGGAGGGGGAAAAGAAGGATCGTGAAGATTTTTCGTGCTGGAGCACGAACCACCATTTTCCTGTCGCTCTACGCAGTAATCTTGCTTTGGGAAGTGATTGGCATGAGACGAATCGGTATTGGTAGATAGTGATCCACGGGTGAGATTGTCTTGGATGGAGTTGATGCTCAAACGTTTCGTGGGACGCCAGTGCTGGTGAGAAAGCTTCTTCGCAGGCTGCGGATTCTGGCAAAGCTCGCAACAATGGCCTGAGAGCTGGACCTCTCCTGCTACATCGATGACGGTGTTTTGGTTGTGTCAACGGTCAGACAGCGTCGCTTCAAGGTTCATGTCAGCTATTTTGGGATCAACGAGTCCTTAAGAGATCCGTCTTACAGGAAACAGCACCCGCTGCATGTGCCTCTATTCCTCATCAAATTCGTTTGCGCTAGCCAGCGGTTCTTGGCGACAGATGGCATACGGTCCATGATTGGGTACGCCCCAGTAGATGAGGTTGTTTAACGTAGAATTTTGCTCCTGGACTTGAGCATTACGGGTACCTCCAAACCATCGGTTTCTTTATTCTTCCGTAATGGAACAGGTGGGGGAACGGTGAATTGTCTGTCATAAACCCCCAGCCAGGTTTTCCTGAGCTCCTCCGTGATGGGTGCGTATGTGGTGGAGTTCTTCCATTGTTGCTCCAACCACGCCTGCCAGTCCCAATCCACCCATCCCAGCAGTTGCCAGTCGATATGTATTTCGGTACGCCTATCCCAGCGCAGAATTGGGGAGATGGGTCTGCCTTGGTCATCTGCGCAGCGCTTTCCATGCAAGATGTCCGATCTGCCAAAATCGAGGACGACCACCGAGAAGTCGGAAGAGCGCTTCAGCTCGCCGGTAGTGACGGCGGCGAGGCCCGCTCGACCGCCCAGGTAACCCCTTAGGATAATATTTCGAGGGAAGAGATCCCTGTGATTCAAGCCGCCAGCGGAGAGAGCGCTTTCCGCATTCACAATACTGGCCATAATGCATTTTCGCCCATCCTGCGGCAGGGGCGGAATCTGAGTCGGATCCACTTTGCTAAGGCACGTACCCTCGATGTACTCCATCAGTATCAACCGCACAGTGCGAGTCTTGCCCGCTAAAGGGGTTGATATCTCGCATGTGTACGAGCCGTAGTATCGAGGGAAGAAGCACGAAATATGTGGGTGCCTGGCCGCGAACCGGGTCAGGGCTTCATATGCCGCTGTCTCGTGAGCGTAGCTGTAATCTGCGGTTCGGAAGGGATCAGCAAAGATGTCGTTTTCACGAGTCGGAGTAGCGGCATAGAGAGGATCGTAAAACTTGGCGATCATATCACCGCCGGAGCCGCACAGTATGATTTGAGCCGCCTGGTTGTCGTGGACTGAGATTGGTTTGAGGATTCTGAGGAGCGACAAAGAAGATGATGGGACGCTCTCGTACTCGGAGTCGGAGCCTGCGGGGGTTGCTGGACCTGGGAGAGGGGGATGGAGAAAGCAGCGTTCCAGGAGGCTCATGCGCTGTTGTTCCTTCATGTCTGTCGGATTCGCTATACAAGATGATCCGCGTGTCGGCTGGGGGGGTTCGTGACGTCGGACCTCGAACGTTGCACCTTCAACGTATGGAATGCTGGGCTTTGACATTGGGTCGAAGCAGGCTGAGATAGTGCAGGATACGAATTGCTGGGTGGGAGATTGCCAGAACTTTTGAGCTTGAGAGTGAGCCATGGCAATGAAAAGCAGCATCAAAGTAGGATGAAGGCACATTGAACTACCATGGTACATCCTTCTGCTTGGTCCTGTAAGCTAGCCTCATAGGGTCAGTGGTGTATTTGCAGGGTAAGGTGTTGATGATGGACAGAGAAGAGTGATACGTGGTCTTTCATAGTCAAACGCACTGGGACATCAAAAGCACCATGAAAGAGTAAAGCTAGTCGAAGGGTACTCCCGTAGTCCTTGACGGGCGATCTCTTGCCTTGTGGTCTCTGCTTCACCTACAATACTTATCTTTGCATGTTCAATGCATCAAACCATAAGGATGTATGATAGCTGCCAAATTGTCGTGCATACAAAAGATTTAACAACGATTTGCGAGATCAAAGAGCCACTTGGTGGGCATCAAGATTCGTTAAATTAGTATATTCTTTAGATGACATACCAGATTGAGCATCATCTGCTCAGTTGAACAGATGTATGGTTCCGTTGCCCGCGCTGACATCTCGTGGAGCTACACTGACAGTTACGAGAAAACCCATTTCGCGTCCTGGAACTCAAAATCAGGTACGCCTTGAACTGAGATGACTTCGTTCCCGGCCGGGTAGACCTGGAGACGCCTGGAAGGACGCCAGCACAGCTAATCCATGAAGCATATGACCAAGTCCTGGTAGAGAGTAGTTGGCTTGGTAGGAATGCGTGCATTGTATCGAAGCAAACAAGGAGGTCCACGGGTTGTTGCGACATTGCTGTTTTCGACTGAAAGTCCATGTTTGTCTTCGATTTCAACAATTTCGACGAAGTGTTAGGCACGCCAAGCACGCCAAGCGCGTCATAAGCGCGTCCCCTGCGCATGGTACTATGAGGGCCAGGAGGACTGGTGGACGGTGCATCATTCTACACATCTTCTTCATTGTTCTGCGCATCAAAGCACTCAAGAGGATCCTACTGCTTACGTCTTTTTCTTGTACATAGATTCTAGTTCTTCGCGCTTAATAAGTCGATCTATTGACCCTTTACTGTTCTATTGCCCCTGCACTCCCTTAGGATCCTAACATAAAGGCGCAGATCAGCTTACAGGAGGAATTGTTATGACCGCCGAGCCCTGCGCACGGTATGAGGGCCAGGAGGACTCTGGTGGATTATTCTCTTGTTTGGCACCTGCTGAGAAGGTTCTACGTTCTTCTATAGCACAAAGGCCTCTTGGTATTTAGATCTCTCTTCTCTGTAGATAGATTCTAGTTTCTTGCGCTTAATAAGTCATTCCACTGACACCTTGCTGTTCTATTGCCCTTGCACTCCCCTAGGATCCTAATAAAACTATATTCCTGGTAGGATCCCAGGGGAGTGCAAGGGCAATAGAACAGTAGGGGGTTGATGAGTTACCTTATTGAGCGCAAAGAACTAGAATCTATGTACAAGAAGAAGGATATAAGTAATAGAAGAGCCCTTTGAGCCCTTCAATGCGCCGAATAACGTAGAAGATGCACAGAATAACGCAGAATCTACCACAGTCCTCCTGGCCCTCATAACATACCCAAGCCGCGGTGCCATGTTGCCAGTGGTACCAGACATTCCGCATGCTTCAGAGCCTTGCGACAGCACCAGATCCCATAGCAGAACTGACACGGATTGTCTTGGCGCATGGCCCAAATCTCATAGGGTAATATCTACTCCGTATATACCTGCCTGTTAGGAAAGTCACTGTCAGGGAGTGCTCCATAACCCTTGCTATGTGGGCCAAAAGGGCAGAGTGGTGCGGCGTGCTGCACTTATGCTAACAACCCCCCCCCTTCGTATGGTAAATCTAAAGAATCAATAAAAAGGAACCATTTTCATGATTTATGTCACTTCCAAAAAAATAAGCAATAGAAAGACAATTTAAGACTTCGTTTACTAACAAGTTGCTTGAAACTCTTTTTAGGGTCATGCCGTGGATGTTTATGCAGTGCCATGGTGGGTACCACTGTAAGAAAAAGTGGCCAAGTTAGCTCATCATGCACGCAATCTTGCATGCGTAGTAGGAACATTCGAGACTTCGGATGCTAGAAGTATCTGCTCGCTTTGACCTCGGAACTTGCTCAAATCGAAGGCCATTGTGCCGCGCCGTAACACGAGTTTCAAGGTACCCACCACCCCATTATCACGCAACCAGCAGATTATAAATGCCACCTTTTCCTTTGTCTTTATAAAGATCGTGAATTGAGAACTGTAATCGCTTGACTTCATATATTGTATCTCATACCCTCACGCTCAGAATTAACCCACACTTCATCAAAGACAGATCCAGGCGCATCCGACCTTGATTACATCTCAGAGAACCAGCTAACTTACAAGTAAAACCCACGGAAACACCACCACCCCCAACTCCCCGGTTCCAACTCCCATCCTCCCCAATTCCATCGTAAAGATGGCAGAGCACTCCTACAAATTCAACGTCTCCATGTCCTGTGGCGGCTGCTCCGGCGCCGTCGAGAGAGTCCTCAAGAAGCTTGATGGTGAGCCCTCACAACACCCCAGACACCCGCCCCCGCATGAACCCATTCGCTGCGCCCCATCTCCATATCTGAGTGCTGAGCACTGATCAATGCATCGAGCAGGCGTCAAATCCTACAACGTGGACCTGAAAGCGCAAACCGCCGAAGTGGAAGCCGAGGAGAGCCTGTCGTACGAGAAGGTGCTGGAGACGATCAAGAAGACGGGCAAGAAGGTCAATAGCGCGGAGGCGGATGGCGAGGAGAAGAGTGTGGAGTTATAGGGTCAGGTAGCCGTTAGGGGCTCCGGTGGTGGCAAGGGCGTCCAGGAGTGGGTTGGAGGGAGTTTTATGTCACAACAGGAATTCACAATGACCTGCGGAGAAGAACAGAGAACTGAGTTATGCATATACAGTATTGCAGAGTGTCAAGTTGGATTTACATGACCTCTCCGGTTTTGGCAGAAATATAGCATTCTTGCGCTGCTCACTGGCCTGCGGATGAGATCTTGGAGCGAATCGTGACCTGTGCAAAGAAGCCGTGAGCCCAGTGACCTTTCCTTCCACGAAAAGCAGCGGCAACTTATACAACAATTCCCCTAATCTTGTAAGCGGACGTTGCTGTACCATGACCATATCTCCCAGTCCCAGAGTTCCCTAAACCAAGTTATATCCTTCGCTGGGTTATGCGCCAATAGTAGTATGCCCCGAAATCCTTGTGGCGCCACACATATGTCCCCTCCTGGTTCTACTTGATGCCGAAAGCCCTTCTATATCATCGTTTATCGATGCCCAATCAAGGCCATCTGGTCAATATCATCATCGTCCTCGTCTTCTTCGAGATCGTCGTCCTCCATTTCGTCGTATTCGTCTGTCCAATCTTCAGAGTCTTCCTCTTCAGGGTCTGCAGCGTCCTCACGACTTGACGAGGGTCTCGCTTCCTGACGAGGACCAATTGGACGCCCCCAAAAGTCGTACTCTTGATCCTCCGTCCTCGGGGCTGGTGTGTTGGCCTGTTCCTCACGGCCCAATCCAGTGCCGAAGTAGTTCCCAACCGTCGGCGACACAGACCTAGCACCCCTCGGCTGTGGAAGTAGCCATGGTGAGCCACTAGATCCACCTACCTCGGACATCGAGATAGATGGGCGTCTCGATGCGGCTCTGGAATTTGGTATTGCGACTGCTTCATCGGCAACGTTTTGAGGAAGAGGCGGACTTGCAGTAACCGGTGCTGCCGAGGCGTCATCGCTTCGAGTTCGGGAACCTGAACCATCTGCCTCCAAAAGGTAGTGCTGCTGAGTATTGTACGATTCGCACCACTCGCACTTGAGGCCAAGCCAGTGATATTTGGTCGTCCCTTTCACTGAGCAGTCGTTGCAGTGTACATATGCTCTTGTGTTGCGATATTCTTCAGGCATAGGTTGTGCGTTGATCTGCCGATCGAGACTGCGGAACTGCGATTCCATGTTGACCACGCTCTTGCTGCAGATCGGGCATTTGTAAGATTGCGTGCACCAATCCTTAAAGCAAGACTCATGAATACTATGCCCACATTTCATGAAAACTACTACGCCCGCAGAAGTGAAAAGGTATTCGCCACAGATAGGACAGTCGCATTTGGTACTCTTTTCTATGCATCGATGCGTAGACTGAACTCCAATGCTCATACAGACAGAGCAAGTCTTGCAATGGAAAAAGTCCTTTCCCAACCCCTCTCCCAGTCTACAGATCCCGCAATCCTCGCAATGGTAGATCGATTTTGCAGGGTCATTGTTCCATAGCTTGCATACTGAGCAGTAGTAGCAGGAGGCTTGCTCACCACATCCCTTGCACGTTTGGGAAGCGGGCTGGGGGGTGTTGCATATCATACATAGCATGTTTTTGGTTTCCTGGCGAGGAAGAATATGGTCCTCCACTTCATCATGACAGAAGCGACATGTATACCAACTTTTGCAAGTGAAGCACTGCAGCTTCACGTTGCGCTTGTAGTGCGGGCAGCCTAGTTGAGGAGCCTGTCGCTCTATCCGAACCTCGACTGTCTCTAGAGTATGGTCTTCAGTGTCTGGTGGGGCGTACGTCGGTGTCATATCGGTAGGCGACAGATGGAAACGTTTATCTTCCTCGGGTGCAACATCAAGAGACATCGGGCTGCCTAACCCTGCCTCATCGCTGCCCTTTAGGGACGACGATGTCAGAGGGCTGGCAGAGACCGCCATACCTTTCGGCATGCTAGAGCCGCCTTGGAGGCCGATGCGGGACGAATTGTATTGCTCCATCATCAAAGAATGTAACATTTGCGACTTCTCCTCGACCGTGCCGTCCCCTTGCCAAATTGCATGGATCTTTCGTCTCATTGCGCCCTTACCATCATCTGCTGGTAATGTACCGGAGCCATCGCGGGATCGAGTTTGTCCATGATTTCCGTAATGAGCTCTTGCCATTTGCAGTGAGTTGGCTGCCCTGCTTGCACCAGCTTCTTCCCTGACCCTTGCGACGGGATCGGATTGTGAGTGACCTCGAACATCTTCTTCATGTATTCGAGAGCGATCGGGCAATTCACGCAAGGGGTTTATCGACGTGTCGCTATGGGCTCTGACCTCACCCGGACGGGCTCGTCGGGGTTGCTGGGTAACTTGCGGCTGCTGGGCGATTTGAGGCTCTAGAGGAGGAAAAGGCGCGGCTGCTGGAGCGTCATGTTGTTCTGCATTTGAGGCATCGTTCTCGCCAGACTCCATGGCCTCAGGAGGGGGCGAAGGTATTGGAGTCGCCCATGGCCCGATTAGCGTCGAGTTCGAGACGGTGTGGCCGTCCTGGTTATCGTCCTCGTTAACGGATGCTGGAGGTGATGTATTCCACAGTCTCCTGGGGTACCATGTTCGCAAAGATTCTGGTACACCTGGCAAGAAATGAGGAGGGTCTTCTCCGGTGCTAATGCGAGATAGACGGCGGGCTGAACGAACGACGGGCTCAACAATCAAGGATGAGAAGTACTCGCTCATAGAAACCGACTAACTCAAGATGACCGAGTCTTCAGCGATTGGCACAGTGTATACAGCCGGATAACTTTGGTGCGAGTAAGGATGCGGGAGATTCTTTCATGGGTGAGTACAGGGATTTCAAGTGGAACGGGACAAGGTCATGTCCCAGGTCCATGGTTGACATGTGATTCTTGGCGTGCCTACATGGAGTTCAGATCGACTGCAGTGCTACTCAGCTTTGAAATAACTAACTTAGATGTTTGTGAGCGTGACTAGATACTTGATATTTGTTCTACTCACTATTGTGGTGATGGGATCCCACCGAGTACAAACTTTGCATAATTCAA
The DNA here is from genome assembly GCF_000464535.1 of Endocarpon pusillum Z07020. Lineage (NCBI taxonomy): Eukaryota > Fungi > Ascomycota > Eurotiomycetes > Verrucariales > Verrucariaceae > Endocarpon > Endocarpon pusillum. The sequence continues at coordinate 203,354 of NW_006913589.1, forward strand.
GGCGTCCGTCGCTTTCCCCCTTTGATCACTGAGAGTAGCATGCCATAGTTCCCTCCAAGCATGATTCCCTCTTCAGAGGATTTCCGCTGAACACGATCCTCTGTCAACCTGACATTCCAGACGCGTATTCCTTCAAACATGACCTCCACATATGAGAGCCTGCATGCTCTTTGCCATAGCCTAATGTGCTCACAATCCAAATCTGCTGGCCCAATCGAAGATCAGCGTACAAGAATGCTAGATCAAGTGCCAGAAGCGAGTCGCTCAGCCAGATGATATCGAGCGCGCCCTTGCTGCCGAAACAAGCGACAACTTCATGTTGTGCGAAGATAATGGTTGTTGACCTTTGTCATCTTCAATGAGCATCGTGCGTCCGCCAATCTCATCCGGCACATGCTGGTGAATGGACTAATGAAGTCAAGAGCTGATGGACCTGTGACCTTCTGAATAGATCTCCTCTTGTTCTTATCCGAGGCATACTGCGCAACAGAGCCTTGCGCTCGCAGGACCAACGGAGTCATTCACTAAGGAGCGCAACTGGGCCAAACCGTGCTTCGAGACTTCGGAGATCTTGTGGGCATCTTATGAGGAATAAAAATACCCTCTAGGCGGCCATAAATCTAGTAATTCGTAACTTGGAACCTCCTTCCCAAGACATGGAGAGTCATGACAGGAGAAGATAAAGTCGAGAGTTCTTTGCTTGAGATTGTCTTTTAAGACCGGCTTTCATCTGAGACACAGGTTTAGACTGTCATTGAACATTGTCAAGGTCGCATCATATTGAGCCCAATTCTCTTTGCGGATTTGGGAAGCCATGCCAGTTTGCTGGGATATTCTGAACAAATCATCAGCTTCCCACAGGCAAAGTCTCGGTTTCCACATACAATCTGTTGTCTCTCTTTGCATGATGTTGCCAATAGCGTACGTGTAGCAAGTTCTTCAGTATTCGGTGTTCCATACCAGTGTCATTTTCCGCTCGTTTGAGGAAGTCCTCGGTGTTCTTGACCCTCTGCAGGCTGAAGTTGGAGGCAGGCTCTGTTCGGAAGGCAGTCCTGATGGTCTCTCTTATAACATATTTGGCTGGAGAAGCGCGGTGGGTAGCACGAAGAGCGTTCCGGTAAAGGTGTCTATAGGCATAAAGTATAGCCTGGCGGGTCATTGGACGAAACGTGAGAGAATCGGTGGGTGATCAACAGTGAGTAGTAGCGCAGCTGCCAGATGTGGTAGTCAAAGCTGCAACTACTCCGTACGTACTCCGTAGTACTACAGGGTGTATCGAAATTGGCATGTGCTTAGAGCTTGGCAAACTGCTAGTTACTAAGAACTAAATTAGTAGGCACCAAATATTCTATCGTGCCTCTCCGGGCGCATCATGATCTCGCCAACTTCTTCCAGCCTCACCCAACAACATCTTCCCAAGCCAGCTACTTTTCGGATTCTCATCGATCAAGATCGATGAAGAAATGTGCATGAAGAAATACTGCTATGCTATGTCCTTTCAGTGACCTGAAAGTCTTTCGCCGTCTCCTTCGCGTTCTTTCTTGCGAGTTCGAATCTTGTGTTTACTAATGTGCTAAGCTCTTCCATCGCTGAGGTTGCTTCTGTGGTTTGAATTACTTTTCTGTTCCCCAGATTATGACTGTACAAATCGATTCTTTGGATCTCGCATTGTAAAAGGTATTCTGGAGCCGCGAGGAAGGCTCCAACCCAGGATGGTCCGGGTTGGCCAGAACTCTGCTCTCATCCGCACAGGACCCGCACCCTCTGGCTATGACCAGAAGCTCTCAACCAAACCAAGCAAGCATAAAGTCGTTCTCGAAAGCGTGACGCAAGAGAAAAAGAAACTCCGAAGTGTGGTACGCTACTTTCGATACCTGTCCTTTTGATGTTTAGACTGAGCAAGACGTTTTCACTAGCTATCATTCAAAGCTGAACCACCAAAAGGCTACACCTTTATTCCTGCTGGAAACCCTGAGCTCACTAATGCTCTGAAGGACTTTGCCAGAAAAGGCAATTATGAAATCTACGCTGTTTCGGTTTGTGGCCCCCCAATATGCCATCTTAGCCTCAGAAGGAGTACGCTGACAGGGGAATTAAGACTACCCCCCATCAAAGAGCCCATGACCTTTCACAGCAGGTCCACAGGATAGGTTTCCATTTCCCTAGCGTTGTCGTTGCTCAGGTGTGTGCCTATTATGGGATTGTTCTTACGTCGGCTGGAACCGTGCTTGTTGAAGATGAACTTGAGTCCTTCCATCCTCGCTCCAAGCGACTGAAAGATCAAATAACCGCTCAAGAACGGAAGGACCAAATTACTATCAATACCGAGGCGAGAGATACTATCAAGGATCTCTTTCCAAACATCCCTGACAATGATCTGAACCAAATCATTAAGACCGCTTTTCAAAAAGGGCAGGGGAAGGTGGGAACCGCTAATGAGCTTTCTCTCATCCGCCGCGCTCAGCTTGCAGTCGTCGCACACATTCGTCATGTCTACACGGATTACGATAAGCTACTGCGACAGACTCATTACCGCGAGGCGCGAAATTTTGTGGAAAAGCCTAGCCTAAGAAAGCTAGTGGAATGGCGCGGAGATGACGAGAATGGAAAACAAGTTCTCGAGGACGTGTTCCGAGAGGTTGTCGTCATCTCAGACGATGAAGATAGTGATAGGGAGGACGATGACACAATGAACGATTTCCGCGACGTGAGCGTGGAAATTGTATCGAGCAACACCAAGGCAGACCATTTCAATCCGGATCCGCTCGTCCTCGAAGCGCCCAATGCTGGTCGTAGGTCAGATCATTTTCCTGTCAATAGCAAGCGACACTCAGCCTACCCACATACTGCCTCGTCAGTCCAGAAGGAGCGAAAAAATGACCAGGATAAGGTCAGTCGACGTGGCTTTAGCCGATACCAGGCATGGAATGAAGCTCGAGAAGAGTATCGAGCCAACCCTACAGATATAAGGGTTGGCAATGAGCGAGCTCTTGCATACCCAGCTCCCGAGGTATCTCTCCGTCGAGTGGAACAGGGTCTGAGTGGCTCCGGGCATCGCCCAGAGACTTTCACTCTCCCTCAGCATTTGCATCAATCCCAGGTGAGTCTTCATTGAGGAAACGCAGAGATAGGCAGGTATCATGAGCCGCGTGTAGTGCGGCGTGTACAAAATTACTTCTATGCCCCAGTCGTTGGGACAGACAATCACTGACGTTATTAGGACTTTGCTATGCAGGCGCGTAATGACCCACCTGATACTTACCGTGCTCGTGACGGTACTCTCTATGAGAGGGTGATCGAGAATCCTTCTCCAGGTCCACAACAACTGGTTGCTAGGCCCCTGATATACGAGACTCGTAGGCCAGCAGCTGTAGGGAAGGTGAGAACCAATGCCGTTGCCGATTTCCCCTATCGCCAGGATATAAGTCAGAACCTTTCCTCCCCCAGAGATACGATAATTCCTTCAATAGAAGACCCTTCACCGGCAGCTGCATCTTCCCAGAGTCGAATGGTAAGTGGGAGCCAATTGCCACTGTCATCAAACAACGAGCGTTGGGCAACCAGCAGCAATCAAAACATAGAGCGTCGAATCAACGGTATTGAATACCTAGATCTAACCGATGAATCTCGATACCTTAAAAAGCGACGAAGGGTTGAAAACATCAGTGGCGAAACCTTCAGAACTTCCCGCACTGGTGATCTGGCGCCATATTCTGCTTCGCAGCAGCATGAGCCTGAATATATCTCGCTCCTTTCTCCTACACACCAGCCTTCACAGCCCAGTAATACGAATGCCCCATCAGCGTTACACTATGAAGATCCTCACAACCATGTCAATGTTTCTACATCCACACCAACCTACCGTGACACTGTGGTTCACAACTCTTCTGTCGGTGTTATGCGCTCAGGCGAGAAGCTCGCGGCTCGCCGGCCCCATGGGCAAGTGTCAGGTTTGAGTAACTTCTCCTCTCGTGAAGTCCGCTATCTGTCGCCTTCCTCTCCTAGAACAGACAAAGACTCTCTTCCAATTGGGTTACAATCTGCTTTTCATGTAGGAGCATCTCCTGTAGACCGTGGAATCCAAGAGTATCGAGCTTTTAGGGCACGGGAACGGCAAGAAAAGGCATTGCCGAAACCTTCTGCACCTGCAAGGGCTCAATTGTATGGGAATGGTGATGTTCCTTATGCCGCAATTGAGTCGAGGAACGGACGACCAAGGCAATTTGACGCAACAAAGCCATCCCGTGACCTTTCTAGTCACCTATCCCAAAGGAGGCCTACGCAGGGGTACCATACCCTAGATGAACCACTTCCTCTGGCGCAAGAGGATGGATTTCGCTTGCGTGTGAGGGAGGTTGACCACGACCACTCCTTACGGCGGCGGTCTGCTTCACCGATTGAGCACCGACGCACGCATCTGGGGGTCGTGCCCCCATTGCCCCAATTTTACCATGAGCGACGGCTTGAGGCGGGTCCAGAATATCTTGCAATGGAGCGAAATGATGCGAGACAGCCTGCTGACCCAGGAATCATAAGACCGATCCCACGGTAAGAGCATTCATGATCCATGCTAAAGATCTTGGTCGCTCCAGGCCCCAGCTTTAATTTTGAGCCATCTGACTTTGGGTAGGTACGAGTAAGAGACGCACACTGCTTCTCATGATTCGCCGATCAAACACCACAACGGAGACCCTAGAAATGTGAGTTTCCGAACAACTATGATGAGTTCTTGTGGAGTGGACGGGCTTCCGGCGAGCACGCAACATGATCGAGGGTGCGGCATGAAAGTGGAGGTACGAGTCGTTGGCTCAGTACTGGAAGCTGTACTGTGCGAATTAAGGAGGCGAGGATTCGTCATATCTGTCGAAGATTAATGATATCTGTGGTGAGTTGGCTCCTCCCATACGGCATGGATCAGCTGTTGGGATCTGTGTACCTAGAATAGTCCTACAGATGAAAGGAGACACTTCCTATCACAACTGAAAGCAATTCCTTCTACTTCCCGATGATCATACTGTCCCTTATGCAGCGGAGTATTATCATTGGACATTTACCGCTCATTTAGTTTCTACCTATTGTGATTGTGAGGTTGAAGGTAGGCGGGGGAACTGATGACATCAGAGGGGGCTTTCCATGACGAAGTCACAGTGACAGAATTCTAGACACAATTCACAAATTCACCGGTACATTTTATTGCAAGCTCTGGCTTCTTTGAGTTTCAGCTTGCTACTCAGATCGATTTGTTCCAGATACGCAAAAAACTACACAACATCAGATAGGAAAATTCCCTAGTCATGTCTAAAGGAGGAGGTGACTTGTTTGATATGGCCAGAGACGGCACAACCGTGCCAGAGGATGCTGCTAAGCCCAGGATGATTCCTTCGGTGCCTCGACCAGACCAGATTGCCTCGGATCCCGATCCAAACTCACTAGGAGGCACCAATCTAGCCGATGCAGCAGAAAATGCTCAGGATATCCCACGGGTACGTTAGCTTGATAAGCCTTAATCTGCGGCCTAGATCTTTTTGGATACATGCTGATCGAAGTCGAGATGTAGTCTACTACGGATCGAGCTGGGCAGGACATTTTGACCGGGACTGGAGACACGCTGCCGGCGCAGACGGACTCAAAGCGTCTACACGCCGTGCCTGGTGGAGTTGTGAATGATCCTAACGCCAAAGGCTCGAAAAGATATGAAAAGCATATCCGTCAGAAAGAGTCTGAATTGGATTATGGGGCTAGCGAAGGTCCTGGAGTGGATAAGGCACCAGGCGATGAAGAGTTGGGAGATGAGGAAGCCATGGATAAGGTGGACAGGAAGGTCGAGCCATGATCTGCAGCTCCTTGGGGCGGAAACTTTGGTGGAAATCGCATGGTTGCATGGATTCTTCTAAGATAGTGCAACAGGGCATCCTCCGGGCCAATCATGAATATACCTCAGTTTGCCACTGTGATATTCATAGTGCATTGAGAATACAGCGACTCGAATGGTTGAAGAGAATGGCCCTTTCTTTTCCAGAGTTGGAGAGCTCAACCCTAGTAATCGGAGAGGAACCCGGTAAAAAGTACGTAAAGCGACAATGGGCTTCCCATCTTCGTCAGCCCAACGTCCTAAATCACTGCTACCGAGATTTTGGCCCGGGTGATGTCCTCTTCAGCCTCTCTATCATTGGCCTCCGCCGCGGCCTAACTACGTTGTAAGTTAGAGCATCTTCTTTGATGTCCTTCGGGCAACCAACTCTTCCTGATTCTTTTAACGCCTGAAACCAGCATTGCAAGGGAAATCGGCACCTTCACAACACCACAAAGCATCCATGCAGAATTACTCTGGCCCAATCCACGTTGACAACGAATTACATTGGCGGGACAACTCTAAGTAACAATCTAGCTGCTTGGGGCAATTCCAGCTGTTGATCTTCACCCTCCGTTACTACTAGCACCATCGTCATTCCTCTAATCTTGGCCCTCCGGCCCCAAATACGACACGAACGAGGGATTTTTTTTAGTAAACTGTGTCCCGCGGTATCTCTATGGTAGCTGAGGAATCCCGCACCGCCTTTGCAGCATGAGATCCTGGGACGACCGGGTTCGCTGGGAAATATGTTTGACTGTGCTTCGAGGTTGACTGGCGGGAGATATGGCCCCCATCTCTATCTGGTCGACATGATCGACAGAATGTCTTGCATGTATCTGTCCACAATGCCGGGCCGGTGGGGCGAGGCGTTGGAGTTTATAGACGACCATCGGCTGTTTCGTGGTTGAGGCAAACTGCTTTTCTCTGCGTTCACAGGCCGTACATTACTGTTGTTACTACAGGGCCACTCATAATGTCTTACACCCCCATCGACTTTCATTTTGGTCACGATGGTACCGATTTGGGTGTCCATCCAGACAACAACGTCGCCGGGCCTGGTCGACCTGAGAGTTCTCACTCTCACAATATCACAGCAAGCCCAATTGGCTCTAATTGGATAAGCTCTGGATCAAGAGAGATTGGGCGTGAAAATATGATCGCGCCTACTGTCTTCAGTGCTGGTTCTCATGGAAGCGCAACTATTGTTGCGGATCGCTGGAGTGATTCTTCTCGTACATCCAACAAGAAGAACCTGAAGAGCCCTGCTGTCCATGAAGTGTCTCTGCAGGATGGTGAGAGTGGATCTGTGTCATCTGGCAGCTCGAAGCACCTCAGGGGCGGTTCTTGGACCGTCGAGATCATTTCCTTCACTATTGCTTTGCTTGCTCTGGCTGCCATCATTGGTGTACTTGCGCACTACAATGGAAAATCGATGCCGAGCTGGCCTACTGGTATAACACTTAACACGCTGATAGCGCTCCTAACAGCAATTGCCAACGCCGCTCTTGCCAGTCCACTGCAGCAGGGCTTGTCTCAACTCAAATGGATCAATTTCAAGCGCGAAAGTCGACCACTTACCGACATGGAGGCATTTGATGACGCTAGTCGAGGGATCTGGGGTTCGATCAAACTGCTTGTGATGGGACGCGGCGGGTAAGATATTGAGATGTCCCAAACCGTACATGTGGTACTGATCTAGTTTGACAGCGTACTTGGTTCTTTCGGCGCCGTTATTGTTATTCTAGCACTGGCCATGTCACCTTTTGCTCAACAAATCGTGGTTTATCGCGCCAGGGAAGATGTCGCCATAAGCAATCCTCACTCCTCCATCAACACCGCTCTCAACTATACCTGGGTTCTTCCGGGAGACCCTTCTAGCCAATCACCTCAATTCGTTCCTATTCTTCCTATGAAAGCCGCAGTCTGGGGCGGTCTCTTCGCGGCTGACATCAATCCGGTGCCTCCTTACGATTGCCCAACAGGTAACTGCACTTGGCCTGATTTCTCGACGTTAGCGGTATGCAGTTCGTGCGTCTCGATGACAGAATATATGGAAAAAGACTGCCAAAGCAATGACAATGGCAATTCTTCAGGCTGTGGATGGTCACTACCAAATGGTGCTAAACTGAATGGTTCAAGCTCTGTTTTTAGCATGACTCCAACGATACCATCAGTCAATGGAGACCTGAGCTATGCTACCATCATGAAACTCACGTTCATGGGAACGGAAGCACAGAACAAGGAAACCACTACTCAATTTACCGGCTCTGGGATTGTGCAGCCATGGGCTCAGCAGTGTACCCTGCAATACTGTGTTCAAGATATGCATACCTACGTGATCGACGGTCAGCTTGGGCAAAACGTGACAGCCACGTACTACAACACATCTGTAGTGTCCATCAACGAGACGCTCCAAGCTGGTAATGATACTCCGCTATACATCACCTCGAAACTGCACAATGAAACCTTCAATGTGGGCGGCTCTGTGATGCTCGGCATCCAACAGTGGTTTGCGGACCTTTTTACGACTGGCTCGGCAACAAGAGAGGACATTTCAAAGACAGAAAGCAACATCGTCGTGAATCTGACTGTGGGCGTCAGCTCTGGAATGGTAAGCTAACAGACACCACTATCACCACCTAAATATCGCATCAAGCTAACAGAATTCCTGCCAGACGAGCTTCACCTCCGATGTCGTGCAAGGTTTCTACTGGTTCTACTACGAGTATCCGACCGGTCTGCCAGACCTCAATGAAGGCCTCGCGAAGACGATGACAAATGCGATTCGAGCAAGCGGTGGTGGTGTTCCCGTTCTCGGCACTGCTTATGAGATGAGCACCTATGTACACATTCGGTGGGGCTGGATCACGCTTCCAGCCATCGTGGTTCTCATGACTGGGACTTTTCTGGCCGCGGCCATGCTTAGAAGTCGGTCTACGAGGACGAAACTGTGGAAGAGTAGTGCTTTGGCAATGTTGTTCCATGGTCTTGATGGTGATTCGAGGAAGACGGCGCTCAACTCAGATAGTCTGAGGAAGGTTAAGGTCAGACTCGACGATGATGAGAATAGCTCGCATGGCGAAGGTGGTCGGCTGTTGAGGATATGATCCTATTCTTGTAGATGGCTTCGTGACTAACTTTCAAAGTATATACAATGTATTCAGTAATCTACAAATTGGAAGCGTCTTATCACATGACACTTCAAGCTCCACTAGCCCTAAATCAGCTGACTTTCCTGCTTTGTATTCGTACCTGCCTTTTCTGGTAAGGCTACTCATCCACGGAACGGGTTATGGGAACGAAGTTCGCATCTGATATTGTAGCATGGAGGCTGCTGCCTGGCAGCTGAGATTCTTAGAGGTAAGCAAGTGGCTATTGTGACTCGATATATTACGCTAATTAAGTATCCATCTACTAACCCTTTTTCCTGTGCCGTTGACTCTCTTATTTCACTTTGGATGCCTTTTGTTTCTTTCGTCCTCTTCGCCGCGTCATTGAACGCGCAACTTATAGACCCTTCTTTTCAAGGGCTCAAAACCAACATGGTCCTTGCAGCCATAGCAGGCGGCACTTCGCCCACCCTCGGTCGCTCGATCGTCACTGCAATTCTAGAAGCTGGCAATCACACGCCTATTATCCTGTCCCGCTCCAAGCCTGAATCATATTCCGCACCTACATCGCAGCATGGCGCGAAGATTCGCTACGTTGACTACAGCTCCATCCCGTCCCTGACCAGAGGTCTAGAAGGCGTGCACACAGTCATCTCGGTGCTAAACCCCACAGATCCCGCCGAGATGCTGGATTACCACTCGAACCTGCTGAAAGCCGCTAGAAGCGCGGGATGTAAACGATTCGCCCCTTCTGAGTGGGAGGGTGGGCCGCTAAGCAAGCAGAAGGTTGAATTGCTACGCTCGAAGCTGGATGTTTGGAAGATGTGCGAGGAAAGTGGCCTCGAATGCGCGAGGTTCACACCTGGTTGGTTTATGAACTACCTTGGACAAGGATGTCCGGAGTCAAAGAATGAAGAGGCGATCGCTGGGCTGGATGATGGTTTTATGATCGACTACGTTGATATTGCCAAGGGGAAGATGACTGTGCCGCTTGCGGAAGACGGACGGCCAGCAAAGATGAGCATGACGGAGCTGGGAGACATCGGTAGATTCGTCGCCGCAGCTTTAGACCTTGCGGAGGGGGAGTGGGAGGCGGATATGGGAATGGTCGGGAGTACAGTGGACCTGGAAGAGGTGGCCCGCAAAGCCGAGCAGGTGACGGGAAGGACATTTGAGATCAAGAGTATCACGAAAGAAGAACTGAAGCAGCGTGAAGACGATCTTGATCAGCGGCTGGCAGAAGCGTTCTCGGTCGATGCGCTGCTGGCCAAGATGGTTGTGCAGCTAATGCAATGCGCTTGTGAGGAACAGGTTGGGAATCAGATGATTGACCCGGTACTCAACAGGCTCTGTCCAAATGTTAAGCCGCTTGGTTTTGAGGAATACCTGCAGCGCTTTTGGACCAGCTAGGTGGTGATGCATTCGGCGACAGAAGTACGGAGTACTGACTGCAACCATGCAATTGAGACAGAAGGAAAGCTCTTGGCAAGTAGGCAAGTAGACAAGTTAACTGTTTTGAGTTTAGCGCTTCTCTCTTGATCATTTTTATTTTCACTGCAATTGAATGCTTCGAGGCAGCAGACTGAGAGCAGACTTGGGCTCTGCCAGATTTCCTTTCATCACAACAGTTGACATACTGTACATACATCCGCATCCACTGCCTGCACTTCAAAATGCCCTGTATTTGTTGGTAGCAGGTTTCGGGCTACATAGGTCACTTTGGCTGCAGACTCTCTTTCAGCATCCGAAATGCCACCACCTGAGACCACCTTCTCCTCCTTCCAATATCAGCATGAATTGGCCGATTTCTTGCACTGAAAATGTCAATGTTTAATTGACGGTTAATAATTATTTTCGGTTCGCGACTTCAATTCGGTCTTGCTCTGCTTTCATTTCTTTGTCCATATCATTCTTTCTCTCAAACAACTTCCGCATCCGGTCCACTATGTTCCTCAAATTTCTTAACCACCCAGCTGGCTCTGGCTGGGCGTCTCACTTGCTGTTACTCTGCTGCTTCGCTCGGAAATTCCATTCATATCGATCGGTCCAAGGACACATCAATCGACCCTGCAGATGGCGCGCCGGAAGCGGGCAGCTACATCACGACCACCAGCTCGTTCATCACGGGGAACCAGAGCTGGCACCAACAACCGAGCGGATGCAAGTGCGAGTGGACAAGCGTCGTCAGACCATCCAGTGCCACCCACCCCCCGGAGGTCAGATCGTATTCGAAGAGCAGCAGGCACACGAGGGCGGGGGGCTAATACAGGCAATCAGCTAGCACAGAATCCCAATCTCAGAAGGTCGAGCCGTATAAGACATGCCGCAGAGGCACGTCAGCGGGCAGCGAATGCAAATAATGCGGCGAATGCAGATAATACGGCGAATGCAGATAATACGGCGAATGCAGATAATACGGCGAATGGAGCGAATGCAGCCAACACTGGCAACGCAGGCAACGCAGGCAACGCAGGCAACGCAGGCAACGCAGGCAACGCAGGCAACGCAGGCAACGCAGGCAACGCAGGCAACGCAGGCAACGCAGGCAACGCAGGCAACGCAGGCAACGCAGGCAACGCAGGCAACGCAGGCAACGCAGGCAACGCAGGCAACGCAGGCAACGCAGGCAACGCAGGCAACGCAGGCAACGCAGGCAACGCAAGCAATGAATCGCCATTGGGCACCCTGCCTCCAGCAAGGCCATCCGACGCTACTCTAAGAGGCCTCCTCAGTGCAGGACCTGTAGTCGAAAATCTATTCGTCTACATGAACGAATGGGACCGTCATAGCCTCATTTATGCCATGCCATCCTTGCGTGATGCCCTTCGTCATCCCTGCATCCGCCCTCGTTTCAGATGCCAGAACATCCCAGATCTTGCTGCGCTGAAGCTGCCAAACCCCCAGGCCCGCAGACAACTTATAACAACACGCAACCAGTCCCCACGGGTTCCCTGCACTACTCCAGCCCGCGCTCCTCCCGGGCCCAATGTCCCTGCGCGTCTGCGCCGCGAAGCGCTTGTCCGAATCCGCAACTGTCAAGGTCACGCACTTGGTTATACTGCTCACGGCGACCACCGCAATCCCCATGGACAGTATTTCTGGGTATGCGAGCTCTGCGCCTGCAAAGCATGGGAGTGTCGGAGTGTCCTCCGTGCCCCTCGCGCAGTAGATTTGTGTCTTCACTGCTCGCGCCAGCGTCGTCTAATCCAGCCCAATCCTGATACGGACCACTGCATGTGCCTCTGGGATCAATCAGCAGACAAAATCCATCTCTGCACCGACTGCCGCGGCATCAAATCGTTGCTTGATAGCGCAGCGATAATGGGGTGGGTGAACGCGCACCCTATGCAGCCCATACACAGTCCAGCCGTATTGTATGTAAGCGACTATATCGACGAGCATCAGTCCAGAGGCGAATCTGATTGTATCTGCGGAAGGAGTCCGCGTATCAAGAATCTAAGTCACGCACTCGCTGCACCGGTATGGAGGAACACGTTTGACGATTTGGTAAGAATCTGTTCCTTCTGCAACAAGCAGAGGTTTATCATCCACAACATACATGCATAGTAGGAAAATTGCATCCATCTCAATCACTACTGCCCTTTTTCTTTCACTCCACATCCTCCCTTCCATTTTCTCTCTGATATCCCGTACTCCCATCATTCAATCCCCCAAAGCTAATTGTATTTGCGCCATTTCCTGCTCCTTTGCCTTTCTCCCAACCGTGCGAACGGGACCAGAACATGAAATACGTCCTCGAAACGTAACGAGCTGCCAGGCTGGTGTTGTGAATGCACCAAGCCGACCTAACTAGCGTGGAAACACCCAGTATTGCAGACCAGCTACAGATGGGGGCTTTGCGAGGCATGGATGCCCTTGGTACTTTATAGTGTTGTGTAGCAATGGTTGAAGACGTGCGCACCATCATTAACCTACTTTTCGACCGGCAGTGGAAGCAGGATGGATGGATGGATGGATCTACGAGCTAATAGACGAATAGACTACCATTCCTACATAACCCTCCCTGGTTCCTGAACGCCGAGGGCGGGCCCGCAGGAGCGAGGCGGCTTTGTAGCTACTAACTAGTATTTGATATATGGGGGTGCGGGTGGGGATGAATACCTACACAGCTCCACCGTGAGTAGTTAGCTTCCAGCACTCGACCCCTGTGGAAGTAATGGATAACCGATAACGTAGGCCACAATGCAATGCAATGCCGACAGAATTCGTATGATGCCAAATCCCTCCCCGCCATCCCATCCCCATCCCTATCTAGATACATACAGTGTCAGTGTCAGTGCCAGCGTGATCCACAACAACAGAAAGTTCCAACGAAAGGAAAGCGAAAGCGATCATGGCAAGAAAGAGAAAGCGTAAGTGACAAATCAACCAGCTGATCACTCGAAATCAAACACTCGTCACGAATAGTTACCCAAGGCCGGCCGGGTCATCGTCCTTGGAATGAATTTTTTTCTTCTTTCTCACACTTGGTCACTATGTACGCTGCCTATTTTCTTTTTCTACTGCCCCGTTTTCTGCCGCATGGTTTATTAGGTACGGCTATCTCCCCTCCCTTTTCTCGCCTGGCTCACCTGCTGCAGCGGCTTGCACACGTTGCTCTGGGCTGTGAAGGAAAATCAAGCCGCGATCTGCGTGGTCGGGCTAGGCGGTATTGGCGGGATGTCTGGTCGGTTCGTTGGGTTGGATGATATGATATGATGGTGTGAAGGTTCTCCGCCCGGTACTGCCGGATCTGGCCGCTAGTACTGGGACCAGGGTTTGCGTGGATGCTAGCTAGCTAGCTAGCATTTGGTCGGTGTGCCGCATATTGGTTGGGGACGAAAAACAGCGGATTCTCCGTGGCGCGGCCACTGCCCGCAGGGTGCTGCTATCATTCGCATCCCCCTTTTCTCTGTCATCATGCAGCAGCAGCAGTAGTAGCAGCAGCAGCGGGATTCTGCTTTCTGAAAGACACCTTCTCCACACCCACATTCTCCGCTCCGTTGGCGTCGGTTCGTAACTGGTAGACGTAGAGGACTAGGACATCTCCTTGGACCTGGAATTCAAAAATTCAATGACCAAATCAGCAAAACTCGCAAGCCACTCAGTTAGCTTCACCTTCACCTCCCGGACCCAAAGAATCCTCTCAGCCTCCCAAACCCAGAAGAAAAAAAAGGAGATATGTGTAACAGCACAAGGCACTTACATCCATCAAACAAAAACTGGGGGTAGGCTCCTCGGCCTCCGCCTGCCTCGAACCGGTGCGTGCCCCCCCAGAGCAGCACATCGACATCCATCTGCCTCGCCGCGATCAGCAACGCATCCGCATCCCCCTGCGGGATGATGGTGTGGCCATGCGTGAAGCCGATGCGGAGGGAACCGTGCGTGATCACTTTGGAGAGGGGGATGGAGGATGATGACGCGGTTGCCGAGGAGGAAGCGGGGGCGGCGGAGGAGGAGGGATTGGTGGTGGTGGTGTTGGCGGAGTAAGGGTTCTCGGTGTCAAAATCGCCCTTGACGAGCTGCAGGTCCGGCGCGATGGTGCGCAGGTACTCGTAGGTTTCGCGGTCGGTCAGGTTGCCCAGGCAGATGATCTGTCCGATTTTGCCCGGGGTGAGGAGTTTTTTGAACTGTGCAGTGCGAGGAAGGGTTGTCAGTCAGGCTGGATGGGTTGGACGTGGGAGGATTCGTTACCTTGGCTGGGATGTCCTAGGATTATAACTTAATATTGTGCTTCAGTAACTTGAGGAACTCGGACGAGAGGACTCACAGGGGCGCGATCAGGGATGAACAGGTCGCCGATCACTAGAACGAGCCTGGAGGCCATGGTGAGAAGAGGATAGGGAGTGCTGCTATCGACTCATATCAGCAGAGTGTCATTGATTCTCGCTCATTGTCTGCGAAGCTGTCTGTGGGCTTACTCGTCGGGGGAATGCGCTCCGAGTCAATTGCAGAGCTCCTGCTGCTCCTGCTAGAGACGGAAGGTTGGGCGACTTGGCAGGAAGATCTTGGCATACACATGTCATTCCAAATCATTAGGAAGGAATAGAGAACACTTTCACAATCACTTTTGTTCGGACGAAAACTCCATCATGTCCCATTGTGCTTCGAATCAATGAGTGCGACATTTCCCCATCTTCTCTACTATATTTTGCACCCAATACATCATAAAAAATGCAGCGATTCCAATAGATACCTTTCCCATAAGGAGCAAAAAGTTCGCATCACATACATCTCCACTCTCGAACAGTGCCTCCGAGAGGTTCGATACTGGAAGGGAAGACGCATCAGCTATGAAAACCACGCCACCCGGGGTGTTTTTGCACCCAGCAGCCGAACCGCTGAGCCATATGTCCGGAGACATGAGGAATTGCTCTCAACACAAATATAAACGTATTGAAAACACAATCTCCACTAACGGCTTAATATCTGCAAGGCTTACCACAATCAATCCGCTTGCCTACTTCACACTTCAATAATGACAATTTACAGACGGCAGAGTTAGTTCATGTACAGCTTTGATTCTAGCTGATCGAACACTGAACTTATTCCTAGGCGTTGGCTTCTCTCCAGCCATCTTTACCGACATCAAGTTCTATGCTCGAGGTATACGTACAGGTCGTGAAGCCTGCTGGCTTGGTCTCAGAAGACGCCTCCACACGCTCGGCATCTCGCTCGGCATCTCTCTCAGTATCAGTATTACAGCTACAAGGCAGGCTCCCCTTCCCAAACCGCTGAACGTAAGTCTCTCGCTCGTTGCAAAGATAGTGGAATCTGGAAAAGGTATGCCCAAAGATGACATGATGTGTGAGAGATGGATGTAAGCGCGGGGAAGCATATCAAACTCTTATTCGAAGGATGTGGTAATACCCAGCAATAGTGATGTGAATGGACGGCGAGCCTGGCTGGCTGGCTGAGCCATGATTGCTCCGACAATTTCAAAACGCCTCTCTGATGTCAATGTCATGACCCAACCTAATTTCCCCAATCCGCAACCACCATCAGCTAAGCGCAAACACCAAAATGTACAAGAGTATCTGCCGAGACCGCGCGACGAGAATCACTCCGTGCCGCATCACGCTTTTTCGGCCTTCTCTGCAGCTTCATCACCAGCTCGGTCCGCCTGGGCTCTAACCGTTGCTTGCGCCATTTTCAACAATCCACCATAGTGGAGCTCTAGTCTGCCTTTCTCAACATGTCTTTTCAAAACTTCGTTCTCTGCCTCAAGGTCACGTAGGACAAGCTCGATCTCGGTCTCCCGGAACCGCTTCCTCAACGAAAGTGGGAAGACCTCAGCTTCCAAAATTTGCGATGGACCGAGAAGCTTGATATTGCTTGCTTCCCCGCGATGATGCTGAACATGCTCAAACCAGGCGACCAGAGTCTTAAATAGACTCGTTTTCGTCATCTCCGCAGTGACTTTTTCATCGTTCTTTTCTGTTGTATCATTAAGCGACACCCAATCATCTCGAATCATCGCCCGACGCCAGATGATGTGAGTTAGACCTTCCACCATTGACGGGTCTATTTCACCGAGTTGCAGAACCTCTAGAGCTAGCCAAAATTCGTGGCCAAGGATCTGTGGATCATTTTCCTCGGGGCCTTGGTATTCTACAGGATCCATCAAGGTCAGAATGTCCACGAGTCGCTGGGCACTGACGGCCTTGCGACAAAGCAGCAGCCCAAGGCCATCATTTAGGAGTGCCTTGAGCGCTGGGTATCTCTTTTCTCCAACAACTCGTCTTCCGAATGTTTCGAGAGCCACTTGCCGAGCCCCTGCATCATCTATGACGGGTCCGATGGATGGTAGCATGTGAGCTTGCACCCGAGCTTGAATGTCTAGTAGTGCCAGACGATCATCAAACTTCTTTGTTGATATTCTCACCTCTTTCCTCGGGTCCTTTTGGTTGGTCTCGACAGCAGCTATGTTGGTTAATTTCGCAAGGCATAGTTCGGTTTTCTTGATCCACAGATCATCCCCTTTCTTCGTTGCCAGGGACTCGAGTGTCTTCGCGGCGTTGCCGAAATCCTCTTCGCCAATCACATCGTTGATCCAGCTGATCTTTTGGTATCCTGGATTTTGTCGCAGAAATCGAGTTAGGAGGGGCTGTTTCTTCTCGTCAGTCTCTGCTTCAGCAAGTAAACTGCCCAGCTCTCCATCTATAGTCATCTTGTTGAAGTAGGCTTGTGCCCAAGCGGATCCGTACTTTGCGAAATAGCCTTCGGTTCGGTTTTTAATGCTTTGCAAGTCTTGCTCGAACTTCTTCACATCACGTTCTGACGGTTCAGGGCCTTCTTTTGTGCGCTCGATGAGTTGCTGTCTTGCCTCGAGATCTAAGTCTACAAGGGCTTTCATGTCCTTCCAGTGTTCTGCTAGGTCAATGGCTTCTTGGACAAGACCAAGTCGAGCGATCTTGTAAAAGTAATCTCGACGACTTTTCTGACCCCATCTCAGCATCTTTTTTGCTTGATCAAGATGCTTCGGGTTCTCCTCGTGGTCTTGTTCCATCAACCAAGCGTGCCTTTCAGCAAACATTCGCTGGTGCAGATCGAGTTGTTTTGGCATGGCATGCGCCATATGGATCACTGTCTTTCTGCTGGGTTTTCCTGCACCGCCTGTCTTAGATAACCCCCACCATTCATGGGTTGTGTCGTACACCAATTGCAATAAACATTCTCCCAGACGGACCGTCCTTTCGACGATGGTCCAAGCTTCGGGAAGGTCCTTGTATCCGCTCTTTAAAATACCATGCTGTGGATCGAAAATCTCGTCTCCCAGGCCATATAGTGGTGCGGTATCCTCGCGCAGCCTGTAGGCAGCTTCGAACCCAGCTATCCAAAGGTCACTAGATTCGCGAATGTTCTCGACCATCTCATACTCGCTAAGGAAATCATCTTCCTTGACCTCTTTGTGTCCTTCGTGAAGCCAATCAAGCAGGAACTCAATACGATATACGTCTTTCGTCAAAAAGAGTCTGACCAAGTCGGTCTCCCCTTTGCTCTCGTCAGCTTCGGTGCGATAATCAGATGCCATAAAGAAGAGCAGCTGCTCCCAATATGTCTCTTTCCTGTCCTTCGGCTTTCGCCTCATAATGTCTTCTTGCACCTTCCACATCGCCTGTGCAGCCGCAAGCTTTTCTGCACCCCAAAGAAGCTTCCACTTGAGGAGTCGCGGCAAAGGTCCGTAATACTTCTGAAGATGCAGGACAAGATCCTCTAAGGCTTTTGCGCGGAGCTTAAGGTGTTGGTCCAGGGACGGCGAAGCTTTTGGAACATACTTTGAGGAAGAACTAAGTATCTCGTGGCTTATGCTGAGTGCTGCTTCCTCAATTTCTTCGCTCGAAAATGTCTGCTTTTCTGCGCGCGTGAGATCAAGCGGATTCTGCCGAAGAGTGCCGTAGAATATTGCTTGCTCTATTCGACTTTTGAGGGTGATTTTCACTTCTTCTGGCTCCTCGCTGCGCATAGCAGAGGCTATTGATGCAACTCGAATGATGCCAAACCCTTGGACTGCCAATACACACGAGGGTTTTCTGTCCTGCGACTCCTTGTCTTCGGACACGAAGCCAAGGACACGATAGATTGTCTCATTCTGAAACTTGATGCAATCTTGAAAGGGCTCAGGAAGCCTTTGTCCCTCCATTAAAAGTTGCGAAGAGGGTGATTCTTTCGCCTTTGCCAGAGAAAATATGACGATGGCGGTCTCGAAAACCACGAAAGCGACTTGGCCAGGCTTGGGTACGCACAATCTTGGTTGAAATCTCGTCAAGTCAGATGCTTGGGGTTTGTAGCAGGAGATCGGGTGGACCACGATGATGTCTGAACATTGTGCTGACACGTTCGCTTCGATGATGTAGAATGTGGATGTGTTGTGATGCATTAGAGATGCCAGAAGCAGGATTGGGTAGGATATCTGGCTATTGATTTGTCCCAGCTCACAGCTTTTGGCAGGACTCTCGACAAAGACGAAGTCGAGGACCTTGAAACGGAAATCATTCTTCAGGTCGTCCGGCAAGTTGTGAATGAGAGCCCCCAGTAAATCCTCCTTCAAATTGACCTCGAAACGGAGCGAATCGGCAATGTTGAGATGCGTGCTCCAGTGTTCAAGCCCACCCTGCTCCGTGACTATGACAACATCACGCTGACCCTTCGTTGCCGTACCTGAGCGAACAGCAGCGACAGATTCTCTTCTATCACCAGCAACAATATATCGTAGGCCACCAAAGAAACCACCGCTGTTTGCACCACCACTCTTACGAAGAAACTGAACGCCAATGGCCGGCCTACCAAGCTGGTCCTTAACAGTGAGATGAGCCACTCTACCATGACTGAGAACGAGTATAAATCCAGCGGGCTCGGCATTGATAATGTCCTTGATAGTCTCACCGCTGAACATGCCTGGAACAGAACCTTGAACGCCAGTGGACGGTTGACCAGGCAGAAAAGAGGAGGCATTTGTGATGGTCTCCCAGTATACAACTCTGCCCTTGTCTGGTGTGACAACCACCAATCCTGGCTCGCTGCCAACGGATCTTGCTGCGAATGCGCCCAGAGGCAAAGGCTGTGTGGGTCCGCTGGGTGGGAAAGGTAATTTGAACGAGAAGAGATCCTTCGTTGAAGGGGTTGTAGCGGATGAATTGTAGCTCCAGATCAATGCTTCGGAGTGTGTCAATGCCAACGCATATCCGTGTTCAAGAGATATCGTGCTGGAATAGGGTACTACAGAGCACCAGTTAGCATGGCTCTAATCTTGCCCAGATGCATGAAGATGTACTTGTCGGCCTTGAACGGATTTGCTCTGGAAGAGCAGGCAGGTGTTCGACGTTGTAGAAGTCGTTGCTGGACTAGAATTTCTCAAGTCAGTTTGCTATAGACTCGACACCAGCAAAGACAGCGTACCAGCGTCACAGCCCCACTTCCTCGCTCTGTCCTCTTCTCACCCTTCTTTGCGGCGCGAAGTGTGAGCTCTTTCGGTGCGGCTAAAGCGCCATCGTGTTCATATTTGTCCTCTGGAGCATGACCATTCATCAAAATGCTGCCATTTGAGCTGACTGCGACCTCGTTGGGGCTCAAGTCGCTAAGTGGCTCAAAAGTATCTCTCCGAAGAGCAGACCTTCTTCGTTTTGCACGTGGGAGTTTGAGGGAGTCGTCAGAGCCAGCTCGTCGCGAACGCTTTGGGCGCAGCGAATGACCGTGAGATGGTGGAGCTGATTCTGTAGAGAACATACTGGCGACTGCAGCTACTTAACACCAGCAAAACGGCGGAGAAAGGATGGTTGACTACAGTACTGAAATCTGCTCCGAGCATTAGCGCATCTCGAGTCAGTGACACGACTGTGATGAATAGCTCGAAGAAAGTTTATACAGTATTATGCTCCACTGCCACTGCATGCCGTTAGAACAACGCCAAGCCCGAAAGCCACACTATCCCCTTTCCGTCCTAAGTTACTTCACATTTCAGCATAATGAGCTGGGGTCAACCTTCGCTCACTTGAAAGATTGCAACAATTTTTTCCAGTACAAGCCAAATAAATTGATCAGGCATGTCTAGCTATGTAATATCTCCTCCTCATCAGTAATAGACCATGGACCGCTTTTCACTGAATCCTCTGCTCCAATGCCGCTGACGGTTCTGGAGGGTCAGATCTTTGTGGTCCTGGTGTGCTCAGAGATATTCCTAATCCTCCTCCTCAGTCTCTGGGCACCTGTTACGGCTACATTCAAGGTACCAATCAACTTTCCCGGAGCTGAGGAGAACGTCTAAGACGTCGGAGGTGAGAAAGTAGGTTTTCTGTGATTCTCTTCAAAGTGGAGCTCTTTTTGTTGACGGACGTTATTGGTTCCCTGTTAGTCTTCGGTGGAGGCGCAACCTCGTTGGCTAGAGGGTCCATTGCTGATGAGATCGTTGGTCCACTCGGGATGTAAAGGCTTTCGAACCACTGACTGCAAAGTTTCAAAACATACTTCTCATAGTCCTGCCATATGTCTGCCATATACTCGAATTTGCAACTCTTCATTGAGTTGGCGAGCCATGCCGGATCATCTGCAGTCTCTAGGCTACCAAATTCTCTGATCAAGCCAACAGTCAGAGCGACTTGCTTCTGCCTGTTTTCAAACATAGACTCTTCCGCGAAGAGTACGTATGCTATTGTGACACCTTGATCGTAACAGACATAACAACGTCCAACGTTTTTACAAAGTTTAGTCCGAGGCCTTGTTGGTATTCCTGACGGGTGATCTGCAAGATCAGGACATGTGCATGGACTGTCAGTCTCAGGAATTTTCGTAATCAGGCATCCAGGGTTGAATCTTCTCAAGACAAATTCCTGGTTCAGGCGAAGGTGGGCGCATATTGGAAGGTCAAAACCGTAGAGCCTGTGAGAATTCGGTCAAGCGTAAATATGCCTTTGTCGGTAGCTTCCACGATGGGATTACTAGGGGCCCAGAATAGTGTGACGATGGAGATCAGATCATGCGAGATAGTGCCATCTTCATTTCGATACTTTTTGAAACGTGGCTCCCTGTTCATACTGCAGACTTTGGCATTGCACCAATTGAACCTTCTTCCGGGATAAGCAGATGTCGACAAGGGGACATTCGAGAAAATTTCTTTGGCTTCATCAAAGCTCATGCTGAGGTGTGAACATAGCCAGGTCTTTCTGTCGTTATGATTGGTATTGAGGGTCGAGGGGCGCCCTTCGGAGCTCAATGTAACAGGTGATCCAATATGTGCTTTGGGTGACTCATGATGCTTGTTGCTTTTCGCACATGGTGAGTGTTCTTGGTAGGGTGGTGGTGAATCCATATCTGGTCGAGCGAGAATTGTGTTAGGTTGAGGACGTAGATATTCAAAATCTGCTAATGCTGGAAGGTGAAATGGTTATGACACAAGCTTCAGACAAATTTTCCAGTAGCTGCACATGAATTTGCAGGTTTGTAGCTGTTAAGTATTCCATGACCTTGAGTACCTCACTACTTGAGAAGCGTGCTAGGAAGGGCCCGGCTGCCATACTCCGTACGGTATGGGTAAAAGACTGAATACGTAGTAGAGTTGGACTAGCTCTGGCTACTAGCACTAAAGAGGCTTGGTGACTTGGTTTCTCCAGTCACAAGCCTAAAAAGCTTTGGCTGGCACGGGCACAGTTCTTCAAGCGAGAACCACAAGATTCTCTGAGTGGGGAATGTGTGAAGCTGGCATGCTGACTTCATACCTCGGCACCGCATATGTGAAGGTCCTTGGACATTTCGGGCTGTCTTGTGGTTTGTTCAAAGCTTTGGCTTCGTCTCGTTGAAGCTCCCAGGGCTTAGAGGTAGGGCAGGTAAGTGACCCCAAGGGATCCTCGGTCGGATTAATGGTGTTGATAGGGTTGGGAGTACATGGAGGTTCCGCAATGTCATGGCTGTATACTCTTTCAATTGTCTCTTGCTCGGAGGATGAAGTAAGTGGTGAATGTGCGCAAAAGTCTGTAGCGTGTCCTGAGGTCCTGAGGTGCTGGAAGTTTGGCCCGCATGGTGAGTTGCCAGCGCTGTGGCGTTTGCACGTTGCAACTTGTGTATAGGAAGATCAAGCAGGCGACAGAGGTGGCAAAATGTCTGGGACAGGCATCGGCGTATCAGAATGTCTAAGTTGCAGTGCGACTTTCTGAAGTCGTTGGGTTGGCTTTCTGAAGTTGACTGTCTAGAGCTTTAGGCGGGCGATGGCTGTGCGCAGTGGTCCACAGCGGGTATCAGACACAAGAAACTCTGGTTCGTAGCGTGGCCCTTTCATGTCTAGGAGTTCGCTCGTAGGAAGCGGATGCCCAAAGGTTGATGCAGTGATGAGTGCGTGAAAATGTATGCCGCAGGCCACCAGATTCTTATTCATCTCGCTCGCATTGGTGCCTTCCTAAGGCTTATGGGCTTCGGTGACTGGTCAGGGATGCAGACAGGCAGCAAAGTTGAGCGGTTCCAAATGCGCAAAGGCAGTCTTAAAAAGGTATGAGAACTTATTCATGAGATACGCGTTGGTACCATCAACTTTAGTGGGGTCGAGTGAAAGGCGTTGGATACTGGGTTCGATGTGGCAGGGGCTGTATGGAGCTGGAATGTGCCGAACCTGTGGATCAGTGTCTCGAAAGGTACTAGCTGTACTATCAGCAACCCGAGGATGCATGATTATACCACTCCAGACGCAAGTCACTCATATGTGTTTGGTTATCTTAGAAGCTGAATGTGAGCAATTTGGCCAGCTGCTACCAGTAGTTGGTGTGAAATCTCCATAGACCAAAAATGCGTCATGCTGGGGCATATTGAGGTCAGCGTGCGCCGCTGGTACGGGAGAAGGCATGATGAGTTCCAACCAGCTGGGGCGAACCCAAGAGAAATCTCCGAGATTTTGGAGGTACCACTTTGCGTTTTGTGTACTTTCCTTCAAAGTTGAGGCAATGTTTGCGAGGCTGAAATGGCGTTTGCTAATCTTTGAATAGCGTATAACATTCTTGACAGGCGGCGCCGTGGTTGATGGTTTCACAGAGTCTCTGAAAAAATTGAATGATTCAAACCACCGAACTCGGAGTTTCCGGATGTGGACTTTCCCAAACCTGCCATATGCTGGTCATATAGTGTAGCTCACAAGGTTTGACAGTTCATCCGCATTGTCTAGGCTGCCCAGACCTCTCAGAAAGCAAACAGAAAGCAAGAGCATCTGCTGGCCAGTCTCATCGATGTACTCTTTCATGAGGAGCGTGAATTTTTGTTGAAACACCTTGCTCACGGCAAGCAGCACAGTTCACCATGTTCTTACAAGTTTTGCGAACAAAGGGGCTTTGGCTTTGTGATGTGCTACCTCGGAGCTCAGACCCATGACAAGTGCACGGACCACCATTGCCATGACTTAAGGGGTACATGCACTTTGAGTTAAACCTGCTTAAGATGAAGCTCTGGTTGAGATGAAGATGGGCGCATGTAGGAAAGTCGAGGCCGTGGAGCCCCGTAGAAATTTGATCGAGGGAGAAGATTCCTTCAGCACCCTGAGGTTGGCGACCAGTTGAAGACCGAAACAGTTTGACGGCAGACATTAGCTCATGTGAAAGATTATCACGCTTGCTTTGGTATTTGCGTACTCGCTGCCCCAGATTGGTGTTGCAGGAACTGCGTTTGCATCCTCGATGGCCGTCCCAGAGCATGGGGAGTTGGATACGGGAATGGTTGAGAAAAGTCCCTTGACTTGGTTGAAGTCCAGCCCCAGATGTGGGCAAAGCCAGACCTTCCTGTCGCTGTTGTTGACCGAAAGCGGTTCCCGCAACGGTACAATTGATTTTTTACAACTAACTGTTCCCGATAAGCGGTGAGGTTGAAGCTGTTCGCGTTTGACGGATACTCTGGATAGGGTGGTAGTGGATCCATACCAGGCAAGTCACGGGATGTGTTGGGAGCGGTGCATTCGCGGCGGTATATTCGGCGAGCGGTGCATTCGGCGTTTGGGTCTTGGCGGGAAACCACCATAGTAATTTGTATGTAGCGTTCCTGATAGTTCCCAATAATTATTTCCCTCATTGCCATCTCGATTCTGAGCTC